>NW_023645903.1:0-5000 GCF_015228065.2 Penaeus monodon
CGATAGATGAGAAGGGGAACGGCCCAAATGCCAGAGGTAGTAGAAACCTGTGAACAGGAATTTCTCTTGCTGGGTCGAAGGGAGTAGGAGTCCCAAAAGTTATTAGGTATGGTTTGTCGAGGACTTAAGGAAAGCTCAGGCAGTGGTCACATCTTGGGTTTGGTGAAACGTCACCTGGTGAAAGGGGTGGCCTTTCAGAGGGTTTCGGTAGGCGTCTTCCTGGAGGCATCGATAGATATCAAGTTCGGCCAGATGGGCTGTTATATAAGATCTTTAGGGTCGTGGTCCCGGAGGAATTCTAAGAGGTTGCTTTGCAACTGGCGCACAGTCTTCCTATCTCGGGTCATGGAGGGGTGATTGCTACTCTGGTGAGTGAAGTTTGCATTCTTTAGGACGCAGTGTAAAGATTTTGCAGGAAATGCGAAACCTGCTTGTGTTGTAAACCGAGGAGAGAGGTAGCAGCACCTCTATTAACTCGTCCAGACGTCACATGGATTTAGTGGGTCTTTTTCTAGTAGCAGAAGGGTTTAAGTGGTGCTTTAACTAAGTACCTCTATGTGGCCCCTTTAAAAACAAAGGGGGCACTGGAGGTAGCAAGAACATTTACCAAGACCGTAGTTATAAATGGGTGAGCTTCAGGTCATGTCGTGACAGATGAGGATCTGAGTTTGTTTATAAGTTGTTTAGAGAGTTATAAAGTAGACATGTCATAACTCCTTATCACTCTAGTTCAAATAGCTAGGTAGAAAGAGTAAATGGTGTCTTAACACCGATTCTGAGGACCCTGATTTAGGACAACCCGAATAGCTGAAATGTGATGCTGCCTATGGCTACCTTAGCATAGAACTCTGCATATCATCAGATAATTAAGGATTCTCCGTTTTTTGCTTTGGAGCACTGTGGTCCAAAAATGGCCATATTTGCTATTTGCAGAGGGGACGACCCCTGGTTTAATTTGGAGAATTATTCACAAGAAATTCGAGTGATAGGTAGTAAGCGCTCCCAGTATCACATTGAGGAGATAAAGCAAAGGCTGCAAAATAGTCCTCGGGCTAGACACTGTCCCTTAGTGGAGGGTGACCAAAGCCAGGGGTAAGTAAAATGGTACATCTTCTATTTATGAGGCCTTATCGGGTGATAGATAGGGTTAATGAAGTGGTATATAAGTTGCAGAGGCTGTCAAACGGGAAAGAATGTAAGATTCACGTTGACAGGCTAAAGCTGGAGACATGCATTTGCCCGGGCCAAGGGAGAAATGTAACCATATCCAATTCACGACTCTAAGGAGCAGGAAGGAAGCTCCCAGGTGGATAGTCATTAATGGGCTGAAATTGGTGTGGATCTCTTATTTTCCATGATGCAGTGCTCATGTTAGTATGATTTTCCAAATGATTTTGGGAGTGGGGGCCTGGATGGAGTCAGAGGATTCTTTGACAAGCACTGGTCTTGTTTACATTCCGGAAGGACGGGTCCTCTGCACTTCGTCAGTGCAGATCATACCTATACAAGCAGAGAGGACATGCCTTACAGGACTTTGCTTGAGCCTCCAGGCCTGGCTTCAACACGGAGAGAAACGCTTAGATACTATAAAGTCCTTCTCTTATGTCTTCCTTCTTGAAACCATTGACTGTACAGACTTTCCTCAAATTCCTTCATTTCTTCACTGTATCAGTTCAGAGGATTCCTAAGGATGGCATCTGCTTTACATCTGGTCCATCTCTCCAAGGACATCTCATGAAGCAAACAAAACAGGAAAACCGAAAAAAAAACATTCCTAAAAAAAGAAACAATTGTTCTATTTTAGGAATGATAAAACAATAAAAGATTCAATATAACTGATTTCTTGTAGGAACAGAACTACTTCTGACAAATAAACAAATTGTGTACATTCATGCCATTATATACGATCTGAGTAGTTTTATATTTATACATTATATCATTTTTATGAAACCCTCATTTTAGCATAGATAACATTATTCTATTATAAACTTCAATAACACTTAATCCTTGAACGGGTTTTAAATCCTCAACAATAATAGAGAAACATCTGAGTGGTATCCAAGTGCCACCTGTCAGGCACTAGCTGTGAAGAAGATATTCTATTTACCATAGTTTTCCAATTTTGTTCTCAGATGATTACTTTGTTATTGTTCTGTAATCAGATCTATAGTATTTTATAATTTTATTATTGATATTAGTACAGCTGAATGTTCTTTCTTACTTCTGGTATTTAAAGAATTTACTAACTTCTTTCGGGCATTACCAGGCACTTGTTTCGGTTCTCTCTCTCTCTGGTTATGACTATAATATCAGGGTTTAACATTGTATATTCTTAACATTTTAACATCTACTCAGATACATATATTATTACAAGCATATGGTTCGTCTTAACCCTACATGCATAATACCGGAACTTAAATGAATTTCTCCAGAAACAAATTAATACATATTGGTTTCTTCATCAAAATATCCATTATGGAACCTCAATATAACAAGCAACAGTGAAATATTACTGCCTACCCTTTAATTAAAGAGAATGCAAGGTGGAGGAAACAAAAAAAAAAAAAAAACAAAAAAAAAAGAATCTTTGTAGGGCAAACTCGCATATTTTACACTGTTTCCTTATCTTAGTGTAATAATATAAACATATATAGTACCTGATGCAAAAATAGTAAAATAAAGTATCATTTTTCTAAGAAAATAAAATATCATCTTTCTAAAAAATATTTAAGTACTAATTGTCTATACCAGCTAAAGAAAATTTAATAGGTTATACATAAATAAACATATGCATAAATTCCAAGTAAGTGAGTATACAAAGGGGGCTCATAGACTCGTGACGCTATGTCATACATTACAGGGGCGTTCACTTCATGTTATGAGTTCGGGGGGTGACGGGTAAATTTGCCCTGAAAATAATTTTTGCCCTGCAAATCACGAAAAAGAAAATGCTCACTAGCTCTTTATAAAGTGCCCGAATGGACCATCACCAGTAATAATTGATTATTGGTAGAAAATTTTATAAATTATAATACCAGAAAATTTGCCCTGCAGAACTAGATTTTGCCCTGCCAAAAAGAGGCTTTTTTTAGAGTGGGGGTGTGAACACCCCCTATACCCCCTTAAGTGAGCCCCTGATTAATTATATATATAATTATAGAATATATATATTATATTTCTATATATATATTATATAATATATAATAAAACTATAATATTATAAATACAACATAATTTTATATATATTATTATAATATAATATATATATATATAATTATATATAATATATATAATATATATATATATATTTTTATGTATTGTACACACACACACCATATTTGTATCGTGAAACGATAATATTGTGAATATAAATTTAAGCTTTCCGCTTCTCGAGCGTTTTGGTTTACTTTTGTTCTCCTGGGGAAAAACGCTGAGGTACTGGCATGTGTTTTTTTGATCATCGTAGAAAACAAACATTACTGTTTTATGTTATATTTATTCAAACCTGGCCCATCCACAACGAATGGATTTGAAGTGTTGTGGCGGCCTGGGAAAAACACTTATACTGAAGTCATCGGATACCACCCATTGTTGTTAGCAGCAATTTAAATTAATGTGAATGCCATATGGACGATTTTGGCTGTGGTGTCATGATCAAAGTTGTGGGGTACGGAACAGGAGAAGTTTATATTAGTAGAGTATTTTTACAGAAGTAAGTTTATTTTCAGCATATGTATAAAGATGTACATACATACATACATACATACATACATATATACATATATGTATATATATATATATATATATATATATATATATATATATATATATATATATATATATATATATATATATATACATATATGTAACCCAGTTTTATATATGTGATGTTACTGAAATGTGTATGCCAATGTTATTCTATTTATCTGTTGTTATATTCTACATGACTTGTATGATCTTATGTATTGTCACATACCTATATTCCCACACACACACATACATATAAGTATGTCCATTGCTTTACCTGTTTATTCGTCTCTCGTTGCCACACTAGACATTCCAATGTTGTGTTGTCTATCCCCTTCCAGAAGAGCTATGCATTGTTGTAACACTACCTTTCATCACCAGTGTTTCCCATATGTTAAGCACGTGATCTATGCCCATCTTTAGACCACTGTAGGAGATGACAGGCGGAGAGCCGAGGAGCAACACCTGCGGAGAGCCGAGGAGCAACACCTCGTTCCTCGGCGCAGCCGTACTCCATCATACAATATAATAAAGACGTATTGGTTGTCTACCTTACACCCTAAGCTCGCCACCTACCATACTCTTGTAGGGCCCATCATTCCGGCTCTTACAACTGGTGGCTTAGCGGTGACTTTGAACTCATACAGCGCTTCCGAAGTTCCTGTTCCGCATCAACAGCACACCCTGCCGAGCACGCAATACTTCGCCATAGTGTGAGCCAGTCCTCCTGCCGAGATGTCCCCAAGGCCGGATAACCGATGCTGTCCGCCTAGCTGCTGAACTCCGACACAGCACGTCACGCCACTCTCAACACCTGCAGCTGACCCCTCAACACCTGTATCATCTGTTGCCGCCAACGCTGTGCAGATTTTAGAAGAACCCCAGCTGGACCACGTATCACCAAGGACGTTGACCACCTAAAACATTTCTACACCAAGCCGAGTTCCTCGCCATGCGGATTCATCCACGCATCGCGACCAAGCAGGAACAATCATCCTGCTGACCTGTCGCGCCACGACCTTGCTCACCACGCAGCGCTCCAAATCTCCCCGTCAGCCGCACAGGGGCGGCCCGCTCTCTGCCTCGTCAGCCGTGCATCTCCCCAGCCTCTCCTCGCCTCGCACCGCACCCAAGACCCGAGTGTGGTTTGTCAAACAAAAATAGGTGATCAGTGCTTAGCTTTTCCTTATATTATTTTCATTTTGTGTTCAATACTTAATCTCGGCTTATTTAATTGTGCATTGAAGTTTTTT
>NW_023645904.1:0-7898 GCF_015228065.2 Penaeus monodon
CCCCAGGGAAATGCAATAAATCACTTTGGAAGTGATCTACTTTTCGGGTGTTTTAACCCCCCAACATCAAGCAAAGAAGAAAAAATCCCAAAAAGTAATTGCTTAAGGCTGCAAAAAGGCAATCTTTCGGTGTGAAAAACTTTTCGCTGGCTAACATTTTTTCCGGAACTATCCCCCCTGAAAGCATGATTGCTTTTATCTTTATTCCCTATATTTTTATATATTATTATATATATATTTTAATTTTTTATATTATATATAAATATATATTACATTTTTTAAATATATTATATATATAATATATTATAATATATATAAAATCTATATATATTATTTTAAAATTTATAATTATATAAATAATATTAAAAAACCCCCGTGTTATATATGGATAAACATTATATATAGTTGTTTTATATATGTGTATATGTGTATATGTCTATGTAGTTTATGTATATTATTTGTTATATATATTATATTATATATATAAAATATAAAATTTTTAAATTTAATATGTTTATTGTATATTATTTTATTACACATATTGTTTTATTATATTAATATAAAGTCAGTTCAAGTCTTGCTCAAATTTTTTGACACGCATCCCTCAGAGGGGAGAGAGAAAAAGGAGAGGAAGAGGAGAGAGAGAGAAGAGAGAAGAGAAGGGGAGAGAGAAGAGAGAGAGTCGGCCCCACGCAGTCCCCACGATCGCCTCCCCAGCGGGCTGGAACGTCGCTTCCCCCAAGGTTTTCCACACCGCGTCCCCCCCGGCACGCAGCGGCGCACAATCCGAATGCTCACGTGCTCCGTCCATGCACTTTTTGATGAGTTCGAGAAGTCCCAGTCAAAAAAATTTTTTCGTATATTTCTTTTATGTCAATGTCGCAGTTTTTAATAATTTGTTGCAGCAACTCATCAAGGGTTTCCCCCGCGTTCATGAGTAGGGGAAAGGGCATGTATAATCACATATTTAAAAAGATGCTTTGTTATTTTTGCTGTAACATCAACACATCCACCCAATGACGGAAATCCCCCCCCCCGATATGTGTATCTTACCCTTATTATTCTGCGCAAGGAAAAGGGTATTCAAAATCACCCCGACAAGGGAAGAAAAGCAATATAGTAATGAAAAAGATTTACCTTTTCATTTTTTCTTTTCATTTTAATCACAAGACAAAACAAAAGTGAAAAAAAAAAAAAGGTTATGAAAAATTAAAAGGTTGGATTTATGAGGAACCACTTTACCCTAGCATATCTCTGCTTACGCGCTAATTACCAGAGCTAAATGTCTTTCCTTTTCTGGCTAAACCAGCCCTTTTCAGCCGTTTCTTGAGTAAAAGTTTTTTTCATTTTTGGGATTATCACTGCTTTTGTTGTTTTTGTCATTTTTCCCTTTTTATCGTTACCCTCATTATTTTGTTCTACTGTTGTCGTTTTTTTTTTCCTCCCCTATATAGCGTTAAAAAAAATCACACTTTTTAATTATTTTTTTACTTCTACTCTTTCATAGTTTTCTCAGTTTACGCTACAAAAACCCCCACACACACACCCAAACACACACACACACACACACACACACACACACACCAAAACAAAACCACACCAACATACATATATTATATATATATATAAAATTATTAATATATATTATATATATATATACATACTCATAAAACAAAATATATAATATATATAATTATTTATATATATATATATAAAATATACATTACAATACATACATACATACTTTATTATCCCTCTACATATTTTAATATTTTATATATATATATATGTATTATGTAATATAATGTAGGGTTTTATGTTGTGTATATGTAATATTAATATATATATATATATAATATTTTAATATATATATATATTGTATGTATGTTGTATGTAATATATATATATTATATATAATATATATATATATATTTATATATTATTTATTATGTGTGTGTGTGTGTGGTTGTGGTGTGTTGTGTGTGTTTTGTTGTGTGTGTGTGTGTGGTGTGTGGGTGTGTGTGTTAGCAGTAAACTGAAAAAACTATGAAAAGAGAGAAGAAATTTAAAAATAATTACAAAGTGATAATTATTATTAAACGCTACTATATGGGGAAAGAAAACGACAACAGTAGCAACGATAAATGACGGAAAACGATAATAAGAAAATACAAGAACAACAAAAGCAGTGAAAATCCAACTGAAAAACTTTTTCTAAAGAAAACGGCTGAAATGGCTGGATTAGCCAGAGAAGAAAAGACTTTTAGCTCTGGAAATTTAGCTGCGTAATGCGAATAGTATGGAAAAGGGGTTTTTCCTCTATAATACTACCTTTTGAATTTTTCTATAACCTTTTTTTTTTGTTTTTCCTTTTTGTCTTGTCTTCTGCATTTCAGCGACAAAAAAAATGCAAAGGTAAATCTTTTTCATTCTATATTGTTTTTTTCTTTCTCCTTGTCGGATGATATTGGAATATCTTTTCCCTTTTTGCGCAGACATAAAAAGGGGTTAATGATACAATATCGCGTGGGGATTTCCGTCACTTGGGTGGATTGTGTTTGATTGTTACGCATAATAACAAACTCTCTCTTTTTGATTACTACATGTCCTTACCCTATCGAGACCGGGGGAAAATCCTCTGAGGTTCTGCAAAAAATTTTAAAAAAGCTCGACATTGACAAAACAAACAAACGAAAATTTGTTCTTGCCCCTGTGGATTTTCAGAAACTCTCAAAAAGTGCAGGGACGGAGCACGTGGGGTTTGGGATTTTGCGCCGCTGCGTGCTGGGGCGGGCCCGGGGCGTGGAAGCCCTTTGGGTGGAAGGCTTTTCACAGCCCCGGGGCGATGGGATCTGGCAGACTGCGTGGCGCCACTCTCTCTCTCTTTTCTCTCTCTCCTCTCTCTTCCTCTCTCTTCTCTCTCTCTCTTCCTCTCTCTCTCCTTCTTCTTGGGGGACTCGTTCAAAATTAGAGCAAGAACTTGAACTGACTATTATATACATATATATAAACCTATGTGATTATAATTTTATATAATATAAATATTATTCATATATAATTAATATATATTTATTATATATATTATACTAAAAAATTACATATATACTACATACGTACATAACAATATACACATATATAATCTACATATAATACGTATGTATACACTATAACACCGTGTATGTATATATATATCTATATATATTATATATATATATAAAATATAATTATTTATATATAATTTTTATAATAATATTATATATATATATTAAAAAATTATGTAATTATAAATATATATATATATATAAATATTAATATATATAATTATATAAATATATGGGGAAATTTAAAAAATATAATAGAAATCATGTTTTCGGGGGAGATATTCACGAAATGGTTAGCCACGAAAGTCCTTTTCACATCCAAAAGATTGCCTTTATGTCACCCTTAAGCACTTACTTTTTGGCACTGTTATTCTTTCTTTTTTTGATGTTTGGTGCGTTAACACACTCGAAAATGATCCATTTCCAATGTGATTTATTTGCTTTCCCTGGGATCATTTTCCCTTTTTTGTATTATTAACTGATAAAACTTTGTAATTCATTCTAGTTTTTCCCTCTCAAAAGTATTTTTTATGGAGATCACTTTTTGGTATATTTGTAAATTTGTTCTTTAAAAGATAACGATTCTAGTGTTTTAGTTTTTCGTCTTTAAAGTTTCATGTTTGGCTTTTTAATTCAACGCAAGTCATAACTATCCTGTAGTGTGGAAAAAATTCTTAAGGAAATTTGATCCACGAAGAGCATCCTCCCCCTCCACCTCTCCCTCGCTCACTTCCCCTTCTGTTTTTTCCCCCTCTTTTCTTACCCCTTTCCTCTCATCTTCCCCTCTCCAATCCCCCCCTTCTCTTTTTCTCTCTCTCTTTTCCTACCCCTTTTCCTCTCCCCCCACCTCTCATTTTCCCCCCCCATCCCCCCCTTTTTCCTTTTTCTCCTCTTTTTTCCCCTATCGCTTTTTCTTCTCCCCCACCTCTCCCCCCCCCCTTTCCCTCTCCTCCCCTCTCCTTCACTTCCCAAAATCCAAGCTCGACTGCAAAGCTGATACCAAAAACCCAATTGTGCTTTATTGATTTGTTTCATGTCATCTTCAATACTGAAAATTTGTCAGGGGTGCTTAATTAAAGTTTAAAGGGTTATAAAAAGTTGTTGATATTTCAAAAATAGCTCATTTTTTGTCCATTAAATGATTGACAATCTAAAATTTATCAATAACAAAATGAAAAAGGAACATTTCTTTGTTTTACATAATATCTTTGCCCCGGTACATTGATAATATTTCGGGTAGTGCCCCATTTTTTGTATTTGTGTGTATAGTCTGTGAATACATGTTTGTCTGCACGCCTATTAGTGGGGTGTGACTGTTTTTTTTTTGTGTGTGCAAAATTAAAAGTAATGTAAGTATTTTCTCCCTTATGTGTTTTCCATGTGAAAAAACCATCTAGGGTGTTTGGCATGCGTAGTGGGTTACGTACATAAGTCTATAGTCTGCAGGTCACGTTTCTGAGGACATTCTGGGTGTATGTGTGTGCGTGTGTACGTTCATTTTTTTTTTTAATGTTTTTTAAAATGATGATAGATGTAAAAATGATAAAGGATTTTTTTGAAAATACTACACTAATAAAAAAATCGAAAATGTTAATGTTCAAAATTTAAATAATAATAAAATATAATAATATATATTTCATTAAAAAAAAAATATTATATATATATATATAATGAAATAGTAGTATAAAAATAAAAATGATAAAAATGATAAAAAATGAAATAAAAATGAAAATAAAATAAAGTTGGATGGTAATAAAATATTGTTTGTTAATGTAAGGGTGTTTTGTTTTGATCAAAAACAAAAATGATAACTTTAAAGCAATTCAAATTTACAATATTTCCTTGGAATTAAGAACAGAGGGGAAAGGGATGAAAAAGACAGAAATTTTAAAGGGAAAAAAAATATTTATAATATATAATATATATTATAAAAAAGATAAAAAGGAGAAAGAAACGATAAAGAAGAGAACAAGAAAGGAAAGGGGAAGGAAAAGGAAGAAAAGACTGAGGAGTGAATGTGATACGGAAAAATGAAAAATCAAAGGGTGGGAGAGAGAAAGGGAGAAAAAATGATAAAGAGAAAAATGAAGCAAAAAATTGAAAAGAGAAAAAAAGGAAAAGAAGAGAGACGGGGGGGGGACGGGGATTTCCGGAGTCAGAGCCTTTTGCTACCCGGTTTTGGGGGCGCGGTGAAAACCCCGGGGGCACAGCACCTCCGTGTGGAGAAATCCGGGCCTCGATCAGCCGCCTCCCCCAGACCCGTCTCTCTGCGGCAAAATCCTGCGAAGGAGGGCAAAAAGGCAGAAAAGTCTTTAGCACGGGGGGGCGGCTGTTCGCTCGTTTAGTCGTTCGTTTTTGTTCACTTTCCATCATTCATTCATATATAATTTTTTATTATTATATAATATATTAATATATATAATATATTTGTGTGTGTGTGGTGTGTGTTGTGTGTGTGTGTGGTGTGTGTGTATGTTGTGTGTGTGTGTATACACACATATTGGGGGGTTGTGTGAGTAGGGGTGTGTGTGGGTCTGTCTGTCCCCCCATCTCAATCTTCCCTCTCCCCCCTCTCTCTCTATTTATCTATTCTCCTTCCCGAACACGGTTAAATCTTGTCAATCAGGTTCATTTTTTAAGGTTAGGGTTTAGTTTTTAGTTAGGTTGTTTTATTGGGCCGTAGGTTTTGGGGTTTGGTTTTTTTGGATTGTATGGGGGTTTGATTAGTTGTGTATGTTGATGTTTTTCGGGTTTAAATTTGGCTTATTCTAGGTTTGGGTTGATTAGGTTTATAAAATTTGGTTTGGCTTGTTTGGGTTTGTATATTCGGGTAATTAGTTTGGTTTGGTTTAAATAGTTTCGTTAGTTTGGTTAGATCAATTTACTTATATTTTCTTTTTTATATTATTTATGTTATATTAGTTATTTTAATTAAGATTAGGGTTTTTTAGGTTTTTTTGATATGATTAGGTTTAGTTAGGTTTGGTTAAATAAATTATGGTTACATTTACTTTCGTTGGTTAAATAAGTAAATTTAACCCAAAACTAACGTACCCCCCCTAACCCAACAAACCCGACCCCACCTACTTAAATTTAACCTAACTAAACCTAAACATAAGCTAAAATACCTTAACAAAAAATAACTAAACCTAACCCTACTAGCTAACGTGGGGCTAACCCAACTTTTCCTAAAATAAATTTTTCAAATCTAAATAAACTAAAACCTAACTCATCTAACCTACTCTAAATAAACCAAAGTTAAATATCAACCTTAACCAAACTAAATAAACCAACCTACCTTTAAACAACCTAACCTAAAACCCAAATTTAAACCCTCTAAACCCCAAACCCAAACATACTAAAACCCAAAGTATCTAACTAACTAACCTAAACCCATTTAAGCTATATAACTAACCTAACCCGATAAGCCTAAAGTAATCTACATAACCCCGCCTAACTAAACAATCTCAAAATCGAACTAAAACCCCAACCTAAAAATCCCAAAAATAAATTTTCTATCTGAATATATGTAAAAAATCCCACTAAAAAACATCTTCCTACCTAACCTAACTAAAAACCCAATCGAATTTTAAAAAAAGCAAATCAACGAAACTAAAAAATAACCAATTTTAATTTAATCTAACCTAACCAACCCTTCTTACTATACCCCAGTATCAAAACTTAACCTAATCCCTACAACTTTTTAGATTAAACTAATTAAAACCCACCAAAAATAACTAAATAAACAACACAAATTCCCAAACCTTTCTCTGACCTAAATAAACCGAATCAATTAACGGAAACCCCTCCAAAGAAACCCCGAAATAACTTACCCAAACTAAAAAATATAATGAACACAACTAGATAAACCTAACCTATTAAACCAAAACTAAAATAACTAAAAAACAGGGCAAACTAAACCCATTCTAATCTAATCAACCAAGATAACTAAACCCAACCCGCCTACCAAATCTAACCAACTAAACTTAATATAACCTTAACTACCTACGTACCTAACACCAAATAAACCCCAACTAGCATAAAATAACTAATCTATCCCAACTAAACTTCAGCTAACCAACCAAACCAAAATACCTAACTTTAAAAAAAACTAACCCAACCTAACCTAACTTAACGAAAACCCAAAACCAAACCAAATCTAATCTATTCAAGCCTCCTAAGTAATATAACAAAATACAACTAAACCCGTAAATTAAACCAAACCCAAAATATATGGCAGGTGGGGTACAAAAATAGATAGATGGGCAGGTAGGAAGTTTACTAGCAAGAGAGATGGGTAGTAGATAAAAAGACAGTACGTAGGGAGGTTTTTAATAATAGGTAGATTGTAGGTAAGTAGATATAAGTTATTTTGGAAAGGGAGGTAATGCTACTTAGCTAATTGGGTATAAACATAGAAATCATACTTATACACAAAAAAACCATACACATATAGTAAATAAAAAAATAGATAATAATGAATAAATAAAAAATATATATATAGATATTAATATAAAATATATATATTATAATAATTAATATATTATATATATACATTGCATAATAAATACTGACATAACAGACCACATAGTTAAAACATATCTACCATCTATCTTCTATCAAACTATCTATCTATATCTTCTATTTATCTATGTGTATGTGTTGTGTATGTGGTCTGTGTGTGGGCGCCTCTGACCCTGCCCACCTCTCTGTTGGTCGCACCCCCAACACAGAGGCTCCGCCCCCCCGGCGCCTCTTTCCCTCAGCCACACCCCCAACTGTACTAAGCTCCGCCCC
>NW_023645905.1:0-7898 GCF_015228065.2 Penaeus monodon
CCTGTGTCTGTCGGGACGAGACCGTCATGGCGTTCACTTTGGATGAGGTGAGTTCCGTGGATTTTCGGAGTGACTGGTTTGCCTCAATTCGATTCCTTAAATGATGGGGTGGATGCGTTTTGATTTAATGAGTAAATAGTTTAGTTTTAAGGTGATTAATAATGTTGATGTATGGACAGTTGTTAGATCAGACTGATGGATTATAGGTTGTGTAATGGTGTACACGTCACATAGTCACTTTTTAACTCTGGTATGAGATGGGAGGTGTGGTTTGATGAGGATGTTATGAGAAGAAATTAATGAATATATAAATAAAAACTTAAAATGAATAGTTTAATATAACAAAGTCCCACCTTATCTCCTCCATCTCACCCCCATCTCCATCGCTACCACCTCCACCTCCACCTCCTCCTCCTACACTATCACCTTCACCTCCACCTCCTCCTCCTCCACCTCCCCCTAACCTTCCTTCACCATGTCCTCCAGGTGAGCAAGAGCCAGGTGCTGAGCAGGTGGAGCAAAGCCTTCTACGTCTTAGTGGTTTCACGTCCGACGATCCCAGTGGGCATAGCCACGGGGTAGGCCTGCAGAACGCGCCCTCGGAGAACAGGGAGATCGTATCCGCTGTCCTGGAGGCCTTTGCCACAGGTGAGGAGGGGGTGGGTAGGAGGAATGGGGAGGGGTGTATACATATTGTACATACGTACGCGCATGTACACACACAAGCACAGCGCACACGCACGCGCACTCGCACGCGCACACGCACTCGCACGCGCACTTCGCACGCGCACACGCACACGCACACGTACGCACACATACGCAACACACACACTCACTCATTCACTCATTCACTCACTCACTCACTCACACACACCACACACACACACACACACACACACACACACAACACACACACCACACACACCACACACACACACACACACACACACATATTTGTGTATATATATGTGTGTGTGTGTGAGAGAGAGAGAGAGAGAGAGAGACAGAGAGAGAGAGAGAGAGAGAGAGAGAAGAAAGAAAGAAAGAAAGAAAGGAAGAGAGAGAAAGAGGGTGAGAAAGCGACTGAGACGAAAAATAGCAGCGAGATAGCTAGAGAAGATCCTCACCTTCTCCCGCCTCTCTCCTCTCCCAGGGATCTTCATCCACGTGATCTTCGTGGAGATTCTGGCCAAGGAGTTCCCGAGCCACCACCGCCGCGCCCACCACCACCCTCAGGAGAAGAGTGTGGATGACGACTCGATGGTCGTGCCTTCGAGTCCATCAGAAATGTGCCTGATGATGGAGAAAATCGCGTCTATTTGCTGCGGGATGATGACGCTCATCTTGCTGAACGTTTTCATGCACGGCACCATCACTAGCGTTTGGCTGGGGAGTCCGTGCAGCTGAACGTGACGGGGAAAGTGATCGTGGAGGAGAACGTGAATGGGAAATACATCCTGGAGGTGTACGTGAAAGGAGAGGTTAGCGTGAAAGTGAACGTGAAGAAGGACGTTAAAATGCAGGTGAAGAAAATTGGAAAAAGTGAAGGTGAGGAGGTGATTGAAGCTGAAAGGAAGGTGAACGTACGAAGCCCCTGCCCAGCCTTTCGTTAAGCCCCTGCCCAGCCTTTCGTTTTGGTTCCGTGAAAATTACATTCTTCCTGACTTGGTGCGGTTTTGATGTTAAAACAGTATATAAATGTCAAAAAGCGATCATAGAGAAAGAATTAGGAGGATCTGGGCAGAAGTTGCTCTAGGCGTGGCGCCATCTAGATAACCTTGACGTCAAACGTGATTTTTGGAACCCCGGCTTAAGGCTTACGGAACCTTTTTTTGGGGCTCGGAAACTCGGTCGATGGTTACTGGGGCCCTGGTTTCAGACTCGTGTAACCCCGGCTTAAGACTGGTAGAACCCACGGTTTATGCCAAGTGGAACCTCGCTCTTAGGCTATGGAAATCCTGCTTATGGCTACTGGAACTTTCGGTTTCAGACTGGTGAAGCCTAGGTTTTCAGGGAACGATGAACTCCGTTTAAGCTAGCAGAACCTCGCTCAGTCTGGCTTAGGTTTTAGTTGAACCCCTGGAAGCGAAAGGAGGAACATTTTTAAATGAGGGTGAAGCGAGTTCAAAAAACAGCTGGTCCTTCCCTCGTTGTGTAGGCCTAGTTTGTGAATATTTGAAATCGAATTTAGTTACTTCTAAACCCTTTTTTTCCCAGAGGCGAGTGGTTGTGTTCATGTGACGGTTTTACGATATTTCTTTACCGTTAATTGCAAATTTAGTTTTAAAGGGAGTTCTAGATATAGACCGCTAAAAAAATGTCAGTAAAAATTTCATATCACTGAAAATAAAGATAAAAAAAAAATCCGTATATCCGTATTATTACTTTTGTTTCGGGAATGTGTAAATAGGTTTAACCACAGACGATGCAACAGATTTAGATTGCTCAATATTTTCTTTTTTTTTCCGCTCGATTTATGCTAACAAGACTACATTCCATAATTTCCCGGGAATGATTGCTAAGTTTTTCCGCAACTTCAGGTCGATTCCCCACAAAAGGTTTTTTGCTACTTTTTTTTTTTTTTTTTTTTTTTTTTTTTTTTTTTTTTTTTTTTTTTTTTTTGAGGGAGGGGGGGTCCACTCATAAATACTTGGTAAGTGTATTTGTGCACATTTCGTGATAGATTAATTATTCTTTTTGTTGCTTTTTTTTCATCCCTAAAATACTCATCAAGTGAAAACGCATTATGTATTTATTTATTTTTATTGGCTTTGTATTCCTTGTGTGTTTTTTTTTGTATTCCTTTCAGTAGAGATTATGTCATCTTTCTGTACTTCATGTAAGTAATTTTCGTGTCTTACGAATATCATGCGTTTTCGAAAATTTTTCGCGAAAAACGTATTAGATTCCTTGTCTCTTTCGATAAGGGTGATTACAGTATATTTCACTATTGTTAGTCTTATGACTGACAAGAAGTATTGAAAAATTAGGAGGATGGAATGAAAACACGACAATTTTTACGTTGTGTTGTACTAGTAAATAAGTATTTTCTCATCTCTCCTTCAAGACCTGTTCATTCCAACTGCTATTTTTGTAAAAAGGAGCTTGACATTCAGTTTCCTAGACGAAGATATAGAAAACAGACCATGCACTGCCAGGATGACCTAAATGTAAATGTAACTATCTGTATTTTTTAGGGGATTTACGAAAAAAAAAAGTCTAGTGTGAATCAGCCATTATTTCAACTTTCTTTTTTTGATATCCTTTGTCCCAAGTATAAAAATACAAAATATGAAAAAAAAACTAAGTAAACGTGATTTTTTTTCTTAGTCTTGTACAATCCTGACTGTATTCTTATAGTTACTAGTCATTATTACTATAGCGCGTCCAATCTCAGGAGAAGTGTAATTGGCAACTCAACCCCCGACTCTTGAATAACTCCATTCTTTTTTTATTTGCATTTTCCATATCACTATTACTTTACTTTTTGTTTTACTATATCTGAATTTTTAACACTTATATACAATAATTTTATACTGTTTTTTCCCCTTTTATATTAATTAATTATATTTTTTTTTTTTAGATAGAGAGAGAGAGAGAGAGAGAGAGAGAGGTGAGAGGAGAAGGAGAGAGAGTGAGAAGAGAGGGAGGTGATGGAGGAGAGAGGAGGAGAGAGAGAGAGAGCAGAGAGAGTGCGTGAGGAGAGAGGAGGAGAGAGGAGGAGGAGGAGAGGAGAGTAGAGAGAGAGAGAGGTGAGTGAGAGAGATGGGTGAGAAGAAGAGAGTGAGAAGTGAGAGAGAAAGAGAGAGAGAAGAGGAGGTGCGAGACTAGAGAGAGAGAAAGATGAGAACTGTTGAGATTACGAAGTGCATCTGTATGATGTAGTTAACCAGTAGTAGATTTCTTTACATAGTTGTTTGTTTTAGCCTTTGTATAGTGAGATTTAGTGAATCTCGAAGTCTGCTGTCTATGTGAGTTACCAGTTTTTTCGTTTTACTGAGATTGACCGCTAAAGCATTAGCAAAGTCATCATCAATATTTATATATTTTTACATACACTCTAGTACAGTAGATTCTCTCTCTACATTATCTCTCTCCTCTTCCTCTCTTCTCTCCTCTCTCTCTTCTCTCTCCTCTCTCTTCTCCTCCCTCTCTTCCTCTCATCCTCTCTCTCTCTCTCTGTCCCTTTCTTCCTCTCTCTACAACTACCCCCCTCCCCCTCTTCTCCTTTCTCTCTCTATTTCTATCTTTATCTACTGATGTATTTATTCCCAAGGTTGTATTTTGAAATACAACGTTAGTTAAAAATCTGACTATTATATTTTGGCCCATTTGTAACCTAATATGTCCGTTTTTTTATTTGTTTTATTCTTTTGTTTTTTTATGTATAATGAATTGAACTTTTCGAAAAAAAAAGTTTTTTACTTTGGATCCTTCCGTGTTTAAGTTAACTCGCTGCTCGTAATGCTATTATTTCTATTAATTGTGTGAACTAAAGGGATATAAAAATTCGGACATGTGTTAAAATACATGGACACATACATACATATGTGCGTGGGTGTGTTCTACATGTGTGTATCTGAGCGTGTGTAAAAAAAAAAAAGTACATAATAACGTCACCCCATTATGTTCGTATAGAGACTGCACTTGTTTTCAAATCCACATGAAACTGTTTTTTTTTTTTTTTTTTTTTTTTTTTTTTTTTTTACTTCTGTCTGCAAAAAGACATAACTTTGTAAAAAGTTATAGAACGTTTCGGTAATTATTACCAAGCATAACAGGATAAAATTTAATATGTCACCACTGTTTCATATCCTTTGAAACATTAAATAAATACAACAATAAAATACCAGAAGTAATAGTAAAAGAAGTAAATAAAATAGTAAATATTCTTAATATGCATTTTTTTTTTTAAATGATACGTTACAAGAAGAGTAGATAAACTATCAGATAAGTTAGCGCGGGAAATTTAAAATCCCTGAATTTTGAAGACTGCTTCCTGATTCAACTTTTTTCTCTCCTTTTTTTTCTTTCTCTATCACTCTCAAGTGCCCTACTTGGGAGTGCTCATAAATAAAAAATATTTATTGAAGTTGTAATTTCAAGGAGAACACTTAGCCAGATATAGCCAGAGACACAGGATAAGAGAGAGAGAAAAGAGAGAGAGAGAGGAGAGGAGAGAGAGGATAAGAGAGAGAAGAGAGAGAGAGAGAGAGGATAAAGAGAGAGGAGACAGAGAGACAGAGACAGAGACGGGATAAGAGAGAGGAGAGACAGGGGATAAGAGAAAAAAGAGAGAGAGAGACCAGGGGATAAGAGAAAGAGAGAGAGAGGATAAGAGAGATAGAAAAGAAGGATAAAGAGTAGAGAGAGAGAAACAGGGGATAAAGAGAGAGAGAGAAATAACACAAAATAACCCGAAATTGAGAGGGAAAAAAACATGAAAAAAATATACAAACACATACAGACAATAACGGAGGCGCCAGTGAATGAGAGAACTCTGCGCAGTTCAGAATCGACAATGAAGGATTAACTTTAACAGACGAGAGTGATGCTGGGATTACGTTTTATACATTAAATTATGCGATATACTTGGTGTTTACTGAACAGACTGCGGTGAAGCATACTGGAATATAACCGCTTGTGGGCCAAAAGGGAAAATTTTGTTTTATCTATTTTATTATTATTATTATTATCATTATTATTATTATTATTATTTTATTATCATATATAATATATAATTTATATAATATATATATAGATACATATATATAAAATATATTATATTATAATATATATATATATATATATATATAATATAATAATAATGAGGATTCGGTGTGTAGTTTTTGGAGAAATACAGTGTCCTATGAAAAAGAGATTATATTAAGATTATTTCCCCAGATATTAAAGAAATCATATATCATATATACACGTCAGATTGTTAAACTATATAATCATTACCATCAGATTTATATATTATATATATAATATAAAATTATAATTATAATATATTATATATAATATTATATACATACACCACACACACATATATATATCATATTATATTACACACACACACACACACACACACACACAACACCCCCACCCACACCACCACCCACACACCACACACAACTCACACACACACACACACACTCACTTAACACACCACACACACACAACACACACAACACAAACACACCACACAACACTCACTTACACACCCACACCACACACACACACCACACCACACAAAATATTTTATATAAAATATATATATATTAAATATATATTATATATATATATAATATTATATATTTATATTTATAAAAATACATGTATTTTATGTATGTCTCATTTTCAGTAAATCTATTTTCTTGCATTTTGGTTTTTTCTACCACACACCACACAACACCACACACACACACACACAACACACACACACACACACACCACACACACACAAACACACACCCCAACGTATGTTGGTTCCCTGTTATCTGTCACATGAATAAAAAGACAATTAATGATAAGAATAAGAATAAAGATAAGAACACATATGAATTTTAAAAATGAAAAAAAAACGAAAAAGTAAACCAAGGGACGCAAATTTTATTCGCGAACACAAGGTACGTAGATTAATAAACAACACTGATTTTTCATTATAGTACATATAGTGATGATTTAACCACAAGAAACTGACGATAGTGAACAAAAACAAAAACAGCAGGAGACGATAATGAGGATGACAACAGTAATTACTATAACCGTTATTTTTTTCATAGTAACAAAGCTTGTTATCGCGTGCTTCTTAACAGTTGCATGATTCAAGAACTTGGGTCGACTTACAAAGCACAATGCTGTATTCCGCAGCTGAAAGGGTGTGATATAAGTATAGAATTATAAAATAAAAGGAAACTTGATGGTTGTGCGCAAGTTGAAAACCAGTAAACGCTTACAAAAACCCACACACACACACACACACACACACACACACACCAAAACCACACACACAACCACCCACACCCCACACACACACATACCCATACGCAACATACACACACACACACGCACTACACAACACACCACACACACACACCACACACATATATATATATATATATATATATATATATATATAATATATACCCTTACATATATGTATATATAATATATATAAAATAAAAATATATATATATACATATATACAACCACCACCCCACACACACACACTATATATATATATACACACATACATATATGTCTATATACAACCACACACACCACACACACAAAACCCCAACACACACACAACAACAACACACACCATAATATATATAATATTAATATTATATAAATATATATAATATATATTATATATATAAAGAATTTTTAGTTTATCTTATTCCCTTTATTATTATTATTTGTTTAGGATTCAACAAAGTCGGCATCGAGTGTGACTGGATGAATGGTTTTTCAACAAGGAAAAAATTAAGAAATAAAAATTACAAATAGAAAAGGGCCATTATCCAGTGCCAGGCATGAATCCAAATTCTCCTCCAGGCCTGGCGAAAAGTCCGCCCCCCCGGTTTCTTCGCCTTATCCCGCCCCCAACCTGGCCAAAATTCTGCCTCCAACCCTGACCAAAAGTGCAAATCAAAGAAACCTGGCCAACAAAGTCCCCGCCCCCCGACCTGGCCAAAAAATTTTGCCCCCCCAGAAACCTGACCAAAAGTGCACTCAAAGACCTGGCCAACAGTCCGCCCCCCAGACCTGGCCAAAATTCTGGCCCTCCAGACCGACCGAGGATGGGAATTTCCCAAAACCCGGCCGGGTCCCGAGCGGAGAAAAATTGTCCTCCGTGTGTGTGGGTTTTTCATTCGAAAGATGGGGGG
>NW_023645906.1:0-5000 GCF_015228065.2 Penaeus monodon
TAATGTGCCCATACATTCATACAACAGTAAAATTATATATTCTTCATATGTTCCGATATACAAACAGACAGATCATGAAATAGATAAACCGATAATTAACGCAATCAGACACCTCTCCCTGATTCCGAGCAGCCGTGGGGCGGAATTCTGAAGAGGATCGAGGGAAGGCACGGGCGAGCTGCGTTGCTGTCTTCACTTTCTGCGTGACATGATTCAGCTGAACTCCTGTTGCTTCTCCTGTTTGATCGGCGGTATCGTCATCCCGTCAAGCTACTGGGTCAGTGACGATGGCAGCGCCCAGGGTTCTCGTGGAGCCTTAACGGCACAAGGGATTTGTGCGCCGGGATACAGCTAGACTCGGACAAGCAGGTGACTGATTTCGAACAAAGGTGTTGGAAATGTATCCTTCTTCTAACGCCTAAGTGTTGTTGGGATATGACGTAGGTATATGATTATTTTACACCTTGATTGATAATTCATATGTTCCCTTTACAGACGTATGACTGTACACAAACGTCACGTCAAGATACAACAGGAAGTAAATAGAGCTCACATGATTTCATCAGCCTAGTGGGCGACTTTTCTTCAGGGAACAGGCTTCCTCGAGTGGACCTACCTTTTCAGTGGCAGATACCCGCTGCCATAGAAAGTGAGAGCTACTTGTGAGCCTGGCCTACATCCTCACGATACTCGTGGTCTATTTCATCTCCATCGTTTACGTGGTCTATTTCGTTGCCAAGTTTCTGCGTCAGTCCTCTATCTCCCAGACAGACTACGGCATGACCTTCTCAAAGATCGTCTTCACTGGCTGGGACTTCACGTGAGCGAGGAAGACGCCGCAGAAATCGAAAGGAATCTCGTAGTGTGCGAAGTAAGGACAGCCTTTTGATGACGTCGACTACAGGAGTCAGAAAATGAGTCTCACGAGCAGAGATTTAATCAAACTCTACCTAACCCGCTTTATTATCATGTGGTAACCCTTTCACTGATCATTGGCGGTTGGGTCGCAATATATTTCATGGTTATTGAACAACAAAATCATGTGACTGGCACTGAATTTGAAAAGTTTTTTGGTGGGAATATGCCCCAACTATTCTGGTGTCGGTTTTCAATTTTGTCTATCCTCTTCTTTTTGACTTCGTGGTAAAATTCGAACATTACACCGGAGACACGAACTTTTACTTACACTCGGTCGTTGCGTGTTAGTGGCGGCTCACGTCATTGGGCATCCTCGTTATTACTACCCTAAGTGTCATATTCCGCCGGGGACCGAAACTGCGAAATAGAAACGAATACATTTGCTGGGAGACGCGCATGGGGCACAGGTCTACTCCGTGTTGGTGCTCACGCCATCATTGATTTCGGCATGACCTTCGTCGTTAATGTGCTCGGCGGGGACTCTGGAGTTCGATAACAAGATCTGCAAAACGGTCGGGCGACTAGAGTTCTATGTGCCCGGACACGTTCTGGATGTCGTGTACCACAGACGCATGTTGGATTGGGATTATCTACGCGCCCCTGCTAGCTGGTGCTACTCTGATCAATTTCTGCTTCATGTTCCTCCTGAAGCTGTTCACCGTCACCGTGACCTGCTTTCCGGCAAACAGAGTGTTCCGGGCCTCACGCTCCTCGCCATGTTTATGACTATTCTCTCTCTCGCCCTCCTCATGTGCGTCGTGTCCACCGGCTTGGCTCTGCTGCTCATCAAGCCGTCGCTGGCTTGCTCGCCTTGCAGAGGTCTCGACTACGCCTGGAGCCTTGACCCACTACGTCTGTCATTTGGAAAGCTCGTCTGACAGTTGGATCAGGTGTGTTAATCAACCTTCAGGAGTATTAGACTGATTATCACAGGACATTAGAATAACTGATATTAACACGAGATGAAAACTATTTAATATTCCATGTAATTTTCTAGTTTATTAGGGCAACAGGCTTTATTGCGACACACACCAAATTAAGAGGAAAACCATACCATAAATTATTAACACTGCTTTATCCTTCAGGGTTGTGCTGTTCACGCTGGACGACATTGTTACAGCAGTGGTTCTTCTAGTCGTGTGGTTCTCCTGGCAACTTATTATATATCTCTCGTTAAAGCTCGAGGCTCTCTTATTAGAAGGCTCGAAACAACTCAGGGGTCAACACAGAGAAAAACTACCTTATGAAACATACAATCGTGTATCACCTAGTGGCACAAGGAATTAGTCTGTGTATCAAGTCTGTGTTTCAGAATTTTGCAGATAACTTGCATTTTCAAAGATTATGGGGCCCTTTATCAACTCCAAGATGGAGTTGGCAAGCTATGAACATACTCAAGTGGATTCTATCTGACTTCTCCAATTTGTGTTTCATATCACTGATAATAATCATCGAACAAATTGGCCATTTATCCTAAACCTTCTTCCAATAACTCCTCAGCAAAAATATTAGAGATCAGTTGGCTGGTTCTATCTCTCCAGTGAACTCTTGACGCTCATATTTCCTAAAAATACTGTTCTGAATCTGTGTGTATATTTGAGCAAAATATATAGAAATGAAGTCACTAGTCACGTTTTACTGAAGTTTCAGTTAAACCTATTTTAGAAACGCTTATGTCCATTTAACATGTTTTATTCTTAAAAATAAACATGCTTTTCATATGTAATCAGATCAATTTTTTGTTTCTCGATTTTGAGAGAAAAAAATCTGTTTGCGTCAACACCCTTAACAGCTGTGTTTTCATATTATTCTCGAAACTACAAAAGCACATACACAACAATAGCCTCTGGTAAGCACAGCCTATAACACTTTCTAAACCAGTTGAAAGTGGTCATAACTGTTTTCTTCACCGATTATCTATGTCACACTATACCTTTTATGATATTTACTTAGTTCGAAACTTTTATACTTGGTTTTATTATAGGTAAATCTGAAGCATATAACAAGAAAATAATATGCATTTTTATACAAAGGAACCAAGGGTATATATATCATGAACTAGGCCTTTTCAATAGGATGCGTAAGACCTTGAGACAGTTTCTACTGCAAAGCCCATAGTTATCTTCACGAATACCAGACTGATCGGCTGGTATCAAATATTATTGCCAAGGTGTCACTTTGAAAATGCAGTAAAATACCATTAATTGTAGCTTCATATAGGGTTTTTATAATTGCGGACCATTCATAATATTTCTAAAGCCAATACATGTTTTATATTTACTCCATATATATATGTTTACTACTGGTATATATATATATTATATATATATATATATATATTATTTATTTATATATATATATATATATAATATATATATATAATATATATATATTATGTATATATATATTCCTGCTAAATAACTGTATTATGAAAATAATATATTTAGAAAATGCTTAGAAATACATTAAATTATCAATTATCATTGCCTGTTTATATTACCAATATTTGTTCATAACTAACTTGGCATGTGATACTAGAAAAGCGCATGTAATCATCTGATGAATGACTTATAAGTAATTTATTTAAATTACAAAAATCCTTTGCTTAAACAAGAAAGCCTTCATTAAAACAATACAATAAACACGTTTTTGAATCGAGCAAGAAAAAATAGGAGCTGCTAATAATCAAAAACTCACATAAGCATTTATTGAAAACTTGATAAGTGACCACAATATTCGGAGCTACCAAGTCTTGAATTAAACCCGGAGGACTGGGAACAGGCCTTTGAGATACTAACACAGGGCAGGCTCTTCCCTGTCACTTGGTCCAGCCTAAGTCAAGACCAACTCAAAAGAATGAAAGATAATAACAACTGATGGCCAGAGAGTATCTAGAATAGGTGCTAAGGCATTATCATATTTTTTTTCATCCACTTATGACCATGAGGGTAACAAGTATGACGAAAGCTGCGATTTTGACCTTTATGCTAGGTGACTATACAGTTTACTTTCCTATTTAAGCCATATTTAGACCCCATCCCAGGCTCGCAGTAATCAATCTCGCCACAAGTTGTTACAAATGAGATATATTTTGTGGGTGTGTTACACGATCTTATGTGGAATATTATAGCTATCTTACATTCAACATGCCCATAACTGGATGTTTCATAAGCCACAATAGTAACACTCTACCAATCTAAGAGCCGGAATAGTAAAATGATTACATAGCTGCTATTGAAACCTCCTATGTCTCGTCCCGTGGCTACAGGTTTAGTTATAATACATGACATGTCTTCGGCAATAAGTATTCTTAACAATATTAATCAGTGTCATACTAGGATGAAACACGCCACGTCACAGGAGAACGGCACTTAACCTAAAAACACCTTGACAGCTCAATGGTGTGTGCACCTTTACAATGTGTGATCATTCGTGGACATCTTTCAAAAATGGCTTTCAATGAAATTATATGATGTAACTCATAATGAATAAAGGACATTTTAGCTGACAACACTACTTGATCATGTTATTACAATAAAAGTCACAAACATTAAAATTTCTCACTCATAACATTAAAAATCTTTAATTTCTCTCGAGCGTTATCGGTCCTGACTAGATCCTCTGACAACCGACATGTCATAAAACTACAGTTGAACCACTGACCTTTTCTTCAAAAATTCCCTATTGGTACTAGAGGATAGTGTTCTCCAGATATCAGAAACAAAATGTAAGTTAGGTGGACTATATGTGTAGGGTAAAGCCATCTATTACAACTGGGACTGAAGAGCGGATCAATGGACATGTATGTGAGGATAACTTAAGGCCTCACAATAAAATCCTTATTATGGATATGTTGGAGGACCCGGAAAGACAATACAGGTCGTGCGTTGACAGTGGAGTATGTTGGTAGTGGAGTGATGGCAGTTTTAAGGGGTAGGCAGGAAGGCAGATGGGCGCATAAGGAGGGCTGAGAGGAATTCACACTCGTTAAGTTGCTTCCTTCTCAAAGCCCTCCTTAATAAACTCTTGCGGATGTCTTCCTCTTCAGTATTCTTCATACACGTCTTCCTTCACTTCCCCGT
>NW_023645907.1:5000-15000 GCF_015228065.2 Penaeus monodon
GATAAGAGAAATTAGAGAAGAAAAAAGCGAAAAAAACATCCTCGAACTTGGATTTTTTTTCCGTCTTTCCTTTTTGAAATCCATCCCACAACACTTATCATTCCAGCGACAATCTCTGCCCGAATATAATAGAGCTCGAACACGCGAGGTCGTGTGACAGAATGCCGTTCCGATTAGTTTCAATTGCGGTCGTCGAGGTCTTGCAACATGGTGCATTCGGAGCATATTGCTCTGTCAAAAGCACTAGGTTGGTAGGTTATGGCGATGGGCTCTTGCTCACTTAGTAACGGGTAAGGCAGTGGAGGTACGTGACGTGGAGGGAAAGATGAGGAGGGAATGAGAAGGAGTAAAGGGAACAAAATATCGGGCTAAGATCAGTTGATTGGTGAATGGGACTGGGAGCAGAGGTTGCGGGAACGTGGCCGGGCCGTACGTCAGTAGGGGAATAAGGATTGGCCGGGTGGCAAGGGAAGGGACTGAGAGGGAGTGAGAGAGGAAGTGGAAGACCGCAGAAATACGAAGGGGTGAGGCGAAGAGTAGGGAAGGAAAGTGACAAGACAAAGCCATCTATCTCTATTACATCATATTATATTATATTACATATAATTATATAGTTATATTATTATATATATATATATAGATATATATATAATATATATATATATCTTCATATATTTACCCCGCTCTATCTTAATTAATCTATATATAATATATATTAATATATAGATATTTATATATATACATGTCTCTATATCCTATCTACATATATCTATATATACTATATATATATAGATATATTATAGTATATATATATAATTACTATATATATCTCTCTCTTTGTGATTGTGTGTGTGTCGTGTGTGTGTGCTGTATGAAATCAAACATACCCATCATCACAGCATCCAACACACGCATATATATATATATCTACTATCATCTCTCTACCTATCTCTATCTATAATCTATATCAGAATAAGATATTCAGATATACTTGCTATGTATGTATCTGTCTATCTCTCTCTCTATATATATACTCTCTCTATCTTATCCTCTCTGTCTCTATTATAGCTAGTATATATCATATATATATATCTCTCTCTATCTAGATCTCTGTCTCTCTCTCTCTCGCTCTCTCTCTCTACATCTCTCTCTCTCTCTCATCCTCTCTATCTCTATATATATCTCTCTCTGCTCCGCGTACACACCCACCCCACCGGAGCCACGACCCCCCCCCCCCCCCACACCACCCACACACACATCCACCCCACCCCCTCACGACCTCACGCACACCCCCACCCCCCCCCACCCACACCCACCACCCCCCCCCACACACCCCCCCCCCCCACCCCCCCCCCCCACGCCTCTATCTACTAATATTCATATCTATCTCTCTCTTACTGACTCATCTCCTCTCCTCTCTCTCTCTCTTCTGTCTGTATCGCTCTCTCTTATCTATATCGATGTCTCATCTATCTCTCTTTCTATGTCTCTCTCTCTTCTTCTCTCTCTTCTCTCTTCTCTCTCTATTCTCTCTCCTGTCCTGTCTCTTCTGTCTCTAGATACTATCTCGTCTCTTATATCTCTGTCAGCTCTCTCGTCGTCTCTTCTTCTCCTCTCTCTCTCCCGCTCTCTCGTATCTCTCTCTCTCTATTTAGTATCTCTCTACGCTCTCTCTCTGTATCTATCTCTTCTCTCCATCTCTCTCTCTCTCTCTACTATTATCTCTCTCTATATATATCTATATATATCTATATCTCCGTACCCAACACCCCAACCCACCACACCCACCCCCACACCCCCCCACCCACACACACACAACACACCCACCACACACGACACACACCCATACACACACACACACACACACACACCCCCAGCAGCCAAACACAACACACACACACACACACCCACCCCACACCCCCCCCCACCCCCCCCCCCCCCCACCCCCCCACCGCACACACATCTATATATATATCTCGATATATATATATCCTATATCTCATATCATCTCCATATATACATACCACAACATTTACTATACATAAATGTGCGTAATACATATCTACACGATTCAACATACATCCAACATATATATATTATATATAGATATATCTATTCTCTATTATATTTTTTTTTTACCAATACATATATATCTATTTATCTATATAACATCTATAGATAATCTATCATATCATATATATATCATATCTCCATACGCTCTCTATCTAATATCTTCCCTTCTATCTCCCTCCACTGTATCTATTCGCACAACACACGCACCCACCGCCCCCCCCCACACACCGACCCCACCCCCCTACCCCCACCCCCTATATCTGCTCTGTCGTCATACTATCTAGTCTCTATCATATATATATCATTATGCTATACACACACCCCCACCTACCCCGCCCTATACATCAGGGCGCCTCATTAAGCCCTTCCCTGACCCACCTTCTGCTTTTTCTTCTTCCTTTTCAACCCGGATAAAGGTTCATTGTCTGCGCGGCCGCCTGCTTATTCTAGAGCTCGATATTCCCAGTCATTAAGTATATCTGAAGTAACTTCAAAAGTCAGTGTTTTTTCATCATCATTGTGAACGTTTGCCGCTTCAAAAATTACTTTATGGAAGAAAAGAGTTCAAAGTCCAGATGATGTGTAAGGTCAGGATATAAGGATAGACTAGAATGTAGTATCTACAAGACCGCGCTTGTCCATCTGGGGCTCATGTGATAGTATTTTGTAACGGAGCATTGTCTTGCAGGAAGCCGGACCCCCATTTGTCCAACACTTTTTTTCCGATTCCCGCGCCCTCGTGTTTTTGGTAGGCCTCCCCAATTTTCTTAGCAGTGAGGCATAGTAAGCTGCTGTATTAATAGTACCTTTTGCCAGGAAAGTGTCCTCATCACTACTTCCATGGCTGGTCACCCCAGTAAGACTGTGACCATGTGCCCCTTATTTACCTAGTGTGATTGTATCACTTTTTGAGATGGTGGTGAGTCAAGTGCTTCCTTGATTTGACTGAGACTCTTTTCCTGATCAAGTAATATGGTGACTCTTATTTTCATCCTCGCATAATTAGTTCTGTCAAAAAATCCTCCTGGTTTTCTTGGCGAGATGCCTAAAGAGCTTTCTAATTCTAACATTTGGACTTCGTCCCTGGTCTTCTGGGAAGAGAGGAATAGCCTGGGAACCCATCAGAGCGAAGCAACTTTTGCATGTGCAGATGGTCTGAATTATATTGTCCCAAGACCAAACACTACTCCTCCCCATAACTTTGCTTTCATTTTCTTTCGATGGTCTCTTGTGGTGTACAGCCTTCAACTATAAAAACCCGGATCACCTACTCGATACTCCGACTGTTCTATTTTCACCAACTTATTAGCACCATCACACCAAGTGTAACAGAAAATCTGTTACGAGTTAAGACCTGGAAATCTACCCCTGACCTATACAAATTTTATCACTTATGCATTGTGAACAAGGATGAAAATTGGAAGTACATCAGGGAAATTTTTTTTAATGAGGACCCTCGTGTTTGTTGTGTGTGTGTGTGGTGTGTGTGTATCCGATCCACACACACAAGAAAAAAAAAAAACAACCACACACGAATACACACACAACACGACTCACACCCCCACACCGACCAGCATGGAATCAAAGAGCCCCGTCCATTATTATAATATCTATATTACTCTATCTCTTATATATATTATATATATATATTTATATATAATATATATTACCACAGCGAGTCTATTCTCTTTGTTTTCATTTTACTATTTCAAACGCCCTTTTGCCTTTCCCGCCTCTCCCTTTCTTTCATGATCTGATTACGGCTGGCTTCCATCAACCGCACTTCGGAATCTCGTAAGAAACTAATCTCGACGAAGATAATTTCGGGGTTTCTTCCTTTGCCCGTTCCGGAGCCTCATTTTTGGGACAGAGGAGTCCTCGGATTTTAGAAAGGCGGATTTCTCTCTATATATTAGTGCTTCTGTTTCTTATCTTTCCCATCTCACACTACACACACGCACAAATATATATATTATATTTATTAATATTATATATATCAATCAATACGGTAAGGCTCCTGCTTGAGCAGCCGTGGACCTCTCCACATGCCTTCGCCAACTAAACTCGATCTTACGCCTTTTCTTTCTCACTTATACCATCGACAGCCGCGCCAATATCTTGTGATATTGTCGCTCAGGTCTTGTCTTTGGTTTTGCCTCTTCCTCTGTTTTCCTATCACCATCCCTGTCAGCAAGTTGTTTGTGTGTGTTTGTGCGTTTGTTCTGTGTGTAAGTATAACCTACTATAAAAATTGTAACATATTAATTATTATTAGATATAATTATATGTTCAGTATAATACAGAATACGAGTAAGTAGTAAAAATATCATCATTATTATACTATTGTTGTTGTTGCTTCTGTTTAGTATTTTGACATAATATTTCATCATTCTCTTAGCATTGTTTATCTTTATCATCATAATTAGTCTCATTCTTAATTTGTTATCATCATTGCTATCATTATGTACATGTTATTAATATTATCCTTTATTGTTTATCATATGTATTGTTGTTGTTATCCTTACTATTCAGTATCATCCTTATCATTATTTTCATCAATTCCATTCAATTGCTATTAACTATACTATCAGTATCATTATTATCATCATTATTGTTACTATCATTACTAGTAATTGTTACTAATATTTGTTATTATTATTAATATTTTTATTATTATTTTATCATCATTATTGTTAATTATTGTTATTTTCGACATCATGAACTATTGTTCTTTTTGTTATTATTACTTTGTATTATTGCTTTTATTGCGTTTGCTTTTATATTATTGTTGTTATTTTTATCATTATTATTATCATTATTAGACACTATTATAAGACTCATATTACAACACGAATGATCGTAATAGTAATATCAATAGCGGAAATGACGATAATAATAACAGCCACCGGGATAATGTCAGCCGTAACTGATAAACCAACAAGTTATGATCGATAGGTGAAGTACCGAGACTGTGTTGCGGCCGCTCGAAGGAACAAAGTATTTAGACCTGAAAGCTAAGTACCCGCGTGTTAATTGGACGGCAATAATTGAATGTTCTGCGGGTCTCCTCGAGGTGTGTCGTATATAATTTTCGTTTGTGGTGTCATCATTGACCAGCTAAGAAAGGCGATAATTGGAGAGAGTGGAGAGAGAGAGAGAGAGGAGAGAGAGGAGAGAGAGAGAGAGAGAGAGAGAGAGGGAGAGAGAGAGAGAGAGAGGAGAGAGAGAGAAGAGGAGAGAGAGAGAGACCAGAGATAATAAGAGAGGAGAGAGAGAGGAGAGAGAGAGAGAGAGGAGAGAGAGATAGAGGTGAGTGTGTGGTGTGTGTGAGAGAGAGAGAGAGAGAGAGATGGGGAGAGAGGAGAAAGAGAGAGAGAGGAAGAGAGAGAGAGAGAGAGAGAGAGAGACGTATGAGTGGTGAGGGACAGACAGAAGAATGTATATATATATATATATATATATATATCTATATATATTATTCTCTATATATATATTATAATATATATATATCTACATAAATATTTATTATATGTATGTATCGTGTGTGTGTGTGTGTGTGTATGTATCTAATATATATTATATATATATATATATATATTATATATATAATATATATATTCTCTATATATATATACTTCATATTATTATTCTCTATCATCTCTATATCTCTATATATCTATAATCTTATATATATATATATATATATATATACACATATAGATAGACATGCATTCCTATACTATGTATATGTAAATATTTAATATATCTATATCTCCATATCTATCTAGATATATAATATATATATATACTGTGTATATATATATATATCTGTATATATATATCTGTTATATATCGTTCTATAATAAATTATTATTAGACTATTATATATATCTATATATATATAATATACTTATATCTTATATAATCTCTGCTTCTATCATCCCTGGTATTCTCTATCTATCATTATCTCTATCTATACATATATACTCTACTATATATATAATGTATATAATATTATACTCTCTCTCTATCTATATATAATATATATCTAGTATGTATATCTACTATACTCATAGATATATATCTAATATATCATAAAATATCTAATATTACATATATATTCATATATATGTATGTATGCGGTTGTTGTGTGTGTGTGTGTATAGCTATATATATATAATATATGAATATTCTAATCTATTATTACTATATCTCTCTACATCTATCATCTCTATATCTCCTCTCTATTATATATATCTTATATATATCAGCTATCTATCTATATGTATATATCTCTATATAACATACAATAATCTACACATATATATGTACTAATGTTCTGTCTGTCTCGCTCTATATATCTCTCTCTCTGCTCTCTATATTATCTTACTCTATCTTCTCTATATATATATATCATATCGATAGTTCTTCTTTATCTCTGGCTACTAATATATATCTCTATCTATACTCTCTACGTCTCTATTCTCGTGTCTCGTTCCCTATATCTCTATCATCTATATCTCTATCTCTCTATCTATCTCTATATATATCTATATCTCTATCTATATATAAATTACGCTATCTATATCTCTCTCTATATATATACTCCCTCTGCATTCATATCTCTCTCTAATATATCTCTCTCCTATCCTATCTCTATCTATCTATATTATCTCTCTCTGTATGTATATCTATACATATAATATCGTCATCTTATATCTATATCGATACTCTCTCATATCTCATCTCTATATATTCTATCTCTCTATATCTCTGTGTGTTTATGTGTGTTGTGTGTGGGGGGTGTGTGTGTGTGTATGCGTGTGTGTGGTGTGTGTGTGTGGTGTCTGTATATGTATAATATATCTACTCTATATATCTATTATATACTCTCTAATATCTATTCATTTTCTCATCTATCTCTCCCTCATATCTCTCTCATTTCTATCCTATCTTAATCTACTACAGACAATTACTATATATATAGTAGATATTATATATATTTCTATATATATATACATATATCTAGTACTTATATCTATATATATATCTCTCTATATATATATATATATCAATATATATATATATTATATAGGCTATATTCTATATGTACACTGCAGATATCTATATATATTATATATAGTACTATATATCTCTCCTATCTATCTACTCTCTATTATATTATGCTGTCTATATCTATAATCTCTATCATATATATATATATATAATATAATAGATAGAGATATATATATTATATCTATCTCACATATCATATCTATAGATAGATAATATGATCTCATATCTCCTATCTCATCTTCTTTTTTCAACAACTCCCCTCTGTCTATACAAACATTTACTTGTATATATATATAGATATATATAATATATAGGTATATATACTATCTGTAAATATATATATTATATCTCTATTCTATCTATATATATATACTAATATATATATGCTATGTATACAATATATAGGACATGCATAAATATATCTATATATATTTATATTATATATATAATCTATTTATATATTATATATATATAATATATATAAGTATAATATATATCTATAGTATGTCTATATGGTATATGTTTTACACTGTGTATATATATTTATATTCTATTATTAGATATATATATATAGGTACTATCTATTAATATCTTTATTTATAGCAATATATATCTCTATATATCTATATCTCCATCTTGTCTCTGTATACTACTCTCCCTACCTCCCCTCCCTTCTCTATCTCTATCTATAGATTTTACTCTACTATATCTAATATATGCTATATATATCTCTCTGCATCTTAAAGATATTCTCTAGATCTATAGCTATATATTATCTATCGTCGTCTTCTATCTCTCTATCTCTTCTATCTCTATATGTGGGTGTGTGGGGTGTGTGGTGGTGTGTTGTGTGTATTATCGCTATATATTATATATATCTCTTCATATATTATATCTTCTCTCTCTCTTTATATCTACTCTCTCATATCTCTCCTCTTTACCGCCACCCCCCCCCCCCCCCCCCCCCCCCCATATTATCTCTCATATATTATATATATCTCTATCTATATCTCTATATATATATATTATATATCTATGTATTAATTATATATATATATTAATATCTCATCTATATATATCTTAGTATCTATCTATCTCTCATATCTTTCTATCTCGTCTCTACTCTCTCTTATCTATATATATACTATCTATCATATACTATCCTATTATATATATGGTGTATATATACCTGTGCTACTATCATATATAGATCTATATATAGTACCTCTATCTCTTCCTCTACTCCTCTCTATCTCTCTCTGTGTAGTTTGTGTGTGTGTGTGTGTGGTGTGTGTGTGTGTGTGTGTGTTTGTGTGTGTGTATGTTGTGTACTGTGTGTGTTGTGTGTGTGAGAGTGCATGTGTATGTGTTATGTGTGTGTGTTGTGTAGTGTGTGGGTGTGTGTTTGTGTGTAGTGTGTGTGGTGTCTGTATATATATCTATATATATAATATATATCGTATATATATATACCTATTACTATACATATATATCATTATATATATTCATATTATATCATATATATATCTATATATTATATATACATATACTATATACATACATATATACATTAATATTATATTATATATATATAATATATATATATATATTATATATAATATATAGATAGAATATCGTCATAGATGATAGAAGACACGCTCTCTAGAATATAATCGAGGATAGAAGAAAGGGAGAGAGAGAGATGAGACATATAGATAGATAAGATGATAGATATTTAGTATAGTTTGTGAGAATGATTGTATTCACATATACACACTGATGTATTTAACGCGGTTTTTCCCGATTATATCTTACGTCAGAAATCATACATCATGGAAGGCATAGAAGTATTATATATATATATAATATATATAATATAGAATATATAGTGTCGTAGTATATATATATAATATAGATATATTATATACTCTATATATATCTATATATCTCTGCATGCTTCATTCTCTATATATATATATATAGATATATATATATATATATAATAGATATTATAATATAATATCTATATCTATTTATATAGATATATCTACATATATCTACTATCTACTATATTATATATATCTCCTATATATATATCTATACAATATATACACATTAATGTATAACTGTATTTATATATCTATATATATATGATATATATATATATATTATCTTCTCTCTTATATATATATCATAATCGTTTTCTTTCTTCTTTCTTTACTTTATCTATCTCTATTATATATATATATATAATATATATTATCGATAATCTCATATATCTTATATAATTACATAACCTATGTTTTTCGTATATATCTATATCGCTCTCTATTATATCTCTCTCTCTCTCTCTATATATCTAATGTCTATATATATATAGGCTATATATATATTATATATATATATCATATATCTGTGTGTGTGTGTGGTGTGTGTGTGGGTGTGTGTTGTGTGTGTGTGTGTTGTGGTGTGTGTGTGTGTGGTGTGGTTAGTGTGTGTGTGTGGGTGTCGGTATATATATATATATATATCTTAATATCTAATAGAGCTATATATATATCTCTCTATTATGTATATCACTCTCCATCTATATATCTCTCTCTCTACTTAGCGTCTCTCTATATCTGTTTTATATACGTATCATATACTGTATATATGATATATATACTATATCTATCATACTAATATCTCTATCTATATATATATAGACTCATACTATATCCTCCCTGCCTCTATATATCTCTATATCTCTCTCTCTCTAGTATATATATCTACATCTTAGATATATCTAATATATCTCTAATATATATATATATAATACATGTACTATATCTCTACTCTCTATATTACT
>NW_023645907.1:22500-25000 GCF_015228065.2 Penaeus monodon
AGAAAGGAGGAGGAGAGAAAGTGGAATTAAGACGATGTCGAGAATCTGTGAGGATAAGGGAGAGGGGTGAAGACTCTGAAGAAGAAAGAAAATAAGATCGATCAGCGATCACGGAAGGAAGATGAAAACCAGTGAGAAACTGAAGGATGTGTGGAGATTTAATATTGTTTTTATATTTGCAAACTGCAATTCCATAAATTTTCCATCTTAATGTTTGTTGTTACATATCTACATCACCACGGATATATGGTCTATCAAATCATCATCGCTCCATAGTATGCAATTATTCCTTAACCTTACAACACATAAAAAGAAGCAAGAACTCGTTTGAGGTTTAGAAGATAAGAAAAGTCAAAAGTTTTTTTTAAATGCAAGGATATCTATTTTTCTGGAAGTCACTATGGATTATTTCGTATCATATGGTCATGCTAACATCATATCGACTTACAACAGTAACAGTTAACGTCCTCCCTATAAATAATTGCTTTATTTCTCTGTTTTTCCTGAAGGATCATATGTCAGCCCTATATCGCGCATTTGTTGCAGGGTTTTTCTTGGTGAAACTCTAAGGTATATAACGCCACCATTTACCTTGCCGCCCTTAATTATACTGTAGTTTCCAGTATTCTCTTTATATCCCCTGTGGCCCTTTCTTTCTCTCCTTCACCTTTTCCCTTTTCCACTTCCTATTCATCTCCTCTTTTTTTCTCACTTCTCTACTTTAATGTTCTTTTCTCTCTCCCTTGTCTCCAATCTGAGAAACTATCTTCATGCATAATGTAGCAAAATATCTTCTCTCAATAGACAGTTTTCCTCTTCCTCTCCTCCACTTATTGCCTGAGATCACAGACCGAGTCCGGGATTACCCGTTGACATGGAAGTTCGTCCTCAAGTGATGGAAGCAAATCCAGTTTAAGGCCAGGGGGTAGGTGTCTATCCCTCAAACGTTGCCTCGAATAACTGAAGCTCAGGAGGCAACGCACTAACAATATGCCTTTTGCTATATTGCAAAATCTGTCTCCTTTTATTCGCGTTTTTTGGTGTTTTGTTTTTATGGCGTTTTAGTATCATTTTGTATTTGTAAAGTGTCCCTTCTGTGCATATGATGTTCATTCGTATAGTATAGCTGTTTGCTGGGGAAGTTCCCGGGCGTCCATATACGTGATAGTGTTCCGATCCTAGCGAGGTTAGGCAGATGTCTATTTGTGTGTTGTCTTTGTGTCCCTTGGGGCCCTTTCTTCTCTCTTTTCCGCCTCTTTCCTTTTCCACTTTCCTCTCTTCTTATTCCAGGTCCTTCTTATTCCTTCCCTTCTCGCTCCTCTTCCTCTTTTTGATTATCGTAGCTCCCATTTCTATCTCCTTTGCCCTCCATCTTCTCTTACCTACTCTTCGCTTCCTATTCTGCTATTCTCTTCCCGCTGTACTTCCCTTTTCCTTATCCTTCTGCGACTATTCTCTTTCTCCTTCCCTGCTCTTCATTGTGTCTTTTCTTTCCCCACTTCTATCCCCTTTCGTTCTTCCCTCCTCTTCTTTTCCCCTCCTCCTCTCCTCCATACCAGTTGCTTGTGTTATATGAAGGATGATGTCATGTCAGTAGAGACGCAGTGAGGTGCACTCTATCTTCTCTAGTGGTTATGCTCTTGTGGCACATAATGAGAGTCATGTACACCGAGTATTTTGTACGTGGCCTTTGACAGGTCTTGTTTTGGTAAAGTACTGGTGCTGTCTTTTTTTACGCGTGTAAGTGTTTTGTACATCGGGGTAATTATGTCTGGGATACTTGTGTAGTAATCGTTGTCTTTACTAAGTTAACGTGGAGTTGGTGATGTGTGGACATGTAGCGACAGGGCTTTATTTTGTACTGTGGTTGCTTTTAATTGGGGTCGGTTCCGCGTGTCAAGCGTGGTTGTTTGATAAGGACTTTTGGCTGCTTTTTTATTCTGTTGTTTTGTTTTGATTTTGGTAGTTCAGCAAAAAAAAAATATTATTCCATTTCTTTCTTCTTTTCCTTTTCTTCTATCACTTCCAGAAAAAAAAATCGTCTCTTTATTTCTATGTCCATCTTCATTAGTTTTTTTTTTCTTCTTCCTTCTATTTCGCATTTTTCTTCTTCGTCGTTCGTATGCCCTCTTCCTCTATATTGAGCTCATTCCTCTTCTTCTCTACGACTATCTCTCTTTCCTTATTCTATCGTCTTGAAATGTTTCCAACCCTCACAGCGAAATAAGTTTCCCTCCTTCTTTCTTTCTTTTTCTTTTTTTCCCCTCCGTCTTTCGACCAAACTGTTCTTTTGGGCGGAATTATTCTGCACTTTATGAAAAAAGTTTTCGATTTAATTACACGGTTGACATACTTTTTTTCAGTAAGATTGAAAGAGAGAGAGAGAGAGAGAGAGAGAGAGAAGAGAGAGAGAGAGGGCGAGAAGAGAGAGAGAGAGATAGAGAGAGAGAGAGAGAGAGGTAGGAAGCAAGAGGCGAGAGAGAGAGAGAGAGAGAGAGAG
>NW_023645907.1:30000-32500 GCF_015228065.2 Penaeus monodon
TTTTCTTTTTTTTTTTTTAGACAGGAAGTAATCCAGAGGATACCGGCGTAAGGCTTCAAGATAGACCGAAACAATCCCAAGACAACTCAAAATCCCAAAAAAGAATAAATCAAGACGCGAAATAAGACCAACTCGAAACAAAACTGAAATTGGAGAACAAAAATAGAGAGAGAGAGAGGGAGAGAGAGAGATAGAGAGAGAGAGAGAGAGAGAGAGAGAGAGAGAGGTAGACGAAGAGAGCGAACAGTACAGACAGACAGACAGACAGACAAACAGAAGAGAGAGAAGAGAGAAGAGAGAGAGAGAGAGAGACAGACAGACAGACATACAGACAGACAGACAGACAGAGATCAAGTCAAGATAGTAAAAAAGACAGCTTACAACCTAAATCCGATCAGTTCGATATCAGACAGATTCAGGTCAATATACGCCAAGAGTTCGAATCAAAACAGAAATGAAGAAAAAAACACCAATACGACCAAATGGAAAAAATTAAAAAGAGTTTAGTGTAACCTCGAAAAAAAAACTTCCCTTCCCGCAACTCCCCTCCCCCAAATCAAAACAGAAGATATTGAAATGAGATTGAGCCAAAACTTAAGCCACAAGCTAGCATTAAACTAAGACCAACTGGCAACGTAGTCCTGCTTCATCCTTGTACCTTCATATATTCCCATTTCCTTTTGCATTTGGAAAACACCAACAATCTACATTGATTTTATTACCAAACAGACACATTTCTCTATTATTTAACTCTGGAGCCCCAATCTTTTTCCTGCAGTTCGTTGTTAACTTGCATTTACCTTACATTGTCTTTATTTAACTGACTGTTAATTGTTGATATATATTTATTCATCTAATTCCATTGATTTATTCGTCACGAAGTGGACAGATGGAAGTCATAAAGGAAACAGGTGGATCCAACCACACACACACACACACACACACACACACCACACACACACACCACATACACACACGACACCAACACACACACCCACACACACAACACACACACACAACACACAGATAGATATATATAGATATATATAAACAAATTTAGTTATATCTATATATATATATATATATAGTATATATATATAGATATATATATATATAGATATATCTATATATATGTAATCTGTCTGTCTTATATATTGTATAATAAATATATTATGTATTTAATATATAATATATATATTATATATATATGATATATATAATTCTTATATCTAATATAAATAATATATATATATATATATATGCATTGTATAGGTGATTGTATATATATATATATTTATAGATAGATACATATATTTATATATATAGATATTACATATTTTATTATATATATATATATATATATATACCTTATATATATATTATATTATATATATATATATATAATCTCTTTCATTTATCTTATAGATATATACACCCACCACACACACACACAACACACCAGCCACACCACACACCAGACACGCTCACATAGCCCACACACACACATCACACACACCCCACACACACACACCACACACCCGTCCCACACTACATCATATATATATATATATATATTATATCCTATCTCTATATGTATATATATCTCTATATATATATTATATATGAATCCGATTCATATCGACAAATGTAGAAAGGTATAAATGAGAATGCCATAGCTTAACAATACCTATATATAATATAATCTATATATATACTATCTCTATATATATATATTATATATATATCTCTCATATCTAGTATACTCTCTAATTCTATTCTCAGATATTGTGTGTGTTGTGTGTGTGTGGTGTGTTGGTGTGGTGTGTGTGCGTGTTGGTGTGTATGTGTGTGTGTGTTGTGTGGCGTGTGTTGTGTGTGCGTGTGAGTGTGTGTGTGTGGTGTTTTGGTGATATATATATTCTCTATATATATATCTACTAGTATATATATATAGTATATATATATTATATAATACATATATATATATACATTATATACATATACTCTATATACTATCTCATATATATATCTATATCTCATTGTGTGTGTGTGTGTGTGTGTGTGTGTGTGTGTTTGTGTGTTGTGTGTGTGTGTGTGTAGTGTGGGTGTTTGTATGTATTATTATATATACTAGATATATCTAATACTATCTCTATATTCTCTCTATAACTCTACAATCCATATCTACCTGTAGACCCTGCACATACACACACCACACACACACACACCCACACACACACCCAAGGCATATGTAGCTCTCTATATATATATATATCTATATCTCTCCTCTCTCTTCATCCTCTCCTACTCATATCTCTATACTCAGTATAATATATATAGATATATATATATATATATAATATATATATCTATGCCACTCCATACATCTCTATATATATATAAGATATATATATACTTATATATCTATTACTACTATATCTCGTGTCTCTATATATACATATATAGATAGATATATATATATATATATATATATAGTAAT
>NW_023645908.1:0-7898 GCF_015228065.2 Penaeus monodon
GTGTGTTGTGTGTGTGTGTGTGTGTGTGTGTGTGTGTGTGTGTGTGTGTTTTTAAATATATACATATTATATAGTATATAGTATACATACAACAACACACACACACACACCCCACACACACACACACACACACACACACACATATATATATATATTATATATATATTATTTATATATATATATAAAATATATATATATATATTTTATATAACCACACACACACACACATACATAAAATTACATATATAGATAGATAGATAGATAGATAGATAGATATAGATAAATATATGCGTGTATGTGTATGTATATGTCTATCAATCTGTACTCTGTGAAGTATATTGGGGTCTTATGAGGGTAAATAATCATCATATATTAAAAAAAAATTTTCCCTTTCTGCAACCACTGACTTTTTTCTTTAAATCTGAAGAACCGCTCGCGATGTAGATCCTAAACCCCTTTTTCAAATATTTTGGACACGATCCAGCGAATTCCCGTTTCGCGTTGTTTTAAAAAAGCAATTCAGCACGACACAGGAAACCCCCCACAAGCAGAGATCGCTTGTAAACATAATCAGGCATTCAAACGTTGCGAAATATGCTAACGTTTGAAATAACTTCCATTTCCCTGAAGAGTCTGAAAGGTACACTGGTGGGAGAAAGAAATATGAAAAGAGGGAGGGAGAAAGGGAGAGGGAGAGGGGAAAGGGAGAGAGGAAGAGGGGGGGGGAGGGAGGGAGGAAGGGGGAAAGGGGGAGGGGGGGGAGAGGGAAGGGGAGTGGAGAGTGGAAATTTAGGTAGGGACGGAGAAGGGGAAAGGGGAGGGAGAGGGAGGAAGGGAAGGAAGGAGGGATTGGGGAGAAGGTGAGAGAGGGGAAAGGGGAAAGGGGAGGAAGAGAGGGAGAGGAAGGGAAGGAAGGGAGGGAGATGAAGAGAGGGAAGAGCGGAGGGAGAGGGGGAAAGGAAGAGAAACAGAGGAAAGGAAAAAAGGGAAGGAGGGACAGAGAGGGTAAAGAGAAGAGAAAAAACCAAAAAAAAACAAAAAAAAAAAGAGGGAGGGAAAAGATAAAAAGGAAAAGGATGAGGAAAGGGAAGGAGGGAAGAGAGAAAGGGAAGAGTGGACTCTTTCACCTGAAGAAAGGAACTTTACGCATGGGAAAAAGGAACAGACTGCCTTTATGTCACTTCAAACTGCCTGTGGAAAATACCTGGTGAAAACGTTACCCACCAAACAGGGGGTATACCTTGAGTCCGTGAGACCAGTACTGATGCATGCTTGTTAGACCTGGCCTATAACGAAATCCGATGTAGCACAATTCAGGCATTGGAAATCCGCTGCTGGAGACAGATACGCAGACTCAGTTATCTTGATCGGGTATAGAACCAAGATGTTCTGCACAGGTTGGGAAATGGTAGACGAGCCCTATTTAAAGTGGAAGACCCTGCACCTGCATGTAAACGCCCACGAGGAATACGGACGGCATGGTTGTCTACCATCCTGAAGGACCTGGCCCCCCTGAAGCTGCAGCACATTTACCATTCGTGGAAAACAATGGCTGGAAGCATATCCTTAAAGACTATGCTTTAGTGCTACATGACTTAGATGTCTAGCACATTCGTTTTGCTTTTAACCATTAACCCTTTTTTGGGACTATACTTCAAACCGCTACAATGGAGAATTTTTCTTGAGATCTCGGATTTAAATGATAAATGATGATGACGGAGAGGTGGAAAGGGGGGAAAAAAGGGAGGGGAGAAGGGGAAGGAGGAGAAGGAGGGAAAGGGGAAAGGAGGGAGGGAGGGGGAGGAGAAAGGTAGGGAGGGAGAGGGGGGTGTTAAAGGGAGAGAGTGAGGGGAAACAGAGAAAAGGGACAGGGAGAGGAAGAGGGAAAAGAAAGGAAAAAGGGGAAAGGAGAGAGAAAGGAGGAAAGGGAAGGAGGGAGGGAAAGGGAGGGGAAAAAAAGGAGGGAAGAGATATGGTAAGTGGGAGGAAGGAAGAAAGGAGTGAGGAGGGGAAAAGGAGGAAAGGCAGGGAGATGGAAGGCGACAGGAGAGGAAAAAAAAAAGGGTCGAAAAGGAGTGGAGGAAAAAGAAACGCAAAAAAAAGAAAAAAAGAAAGAAAGAAAGAAAAAAAAACAACTACAGACAATCCAATTTCACGCCATGAGAGTTCTTGCCCCGCGAAAGAGTGTACTTGAGAGAAACCGAAGAACTCTTTCTCGCTCTTACTATGTTGTAAATCCCGAGTGGAAAACCTACTCACACACGGAATAATAAGGGGAGGGGGTGAGGCGGGGTACTTCGGAGGGGAGGGAGAGGGGCGACCGGAGGTGGGGAGGGGAGTAGGGGAGGGGGGGAGAGCGGTGGGGGAAAGGGGCGTGGTCGGGGAAGAGGAAGGGGGAAAGGGAGAGAAAGGGGCGGGGTCGGGGAGAGTAAGGGGAAGGGGAAAGGGGCGGGGTCAGGGAAGGGGGCGGGGTCGGAGAAGGGGGGGGGAAGAGGAAATGAGAAGAGGAAAGGGGCGTGGTCAGGTAAGGGGGCGTGGTGGGGAAAGAGGAAGGGAAAGGCAAGGGGGAGATGGGGCGGTGAAGGACCGACGTAAAATCGAGGGTTTTATCTTTAAATGGGTGACAATGGGGTCGACATATGCTGTTTTTATGAGGATCGGGAAGAAAGAAGGATGGGGAGGAGGAAGGAAGGAGAAAGAAGGGCGGAAAAGTGGGAGGGGGAAAACAGTGAGAGAAATGGGAAATTTTTGAAAGATAGGAGGGAAAAAGGAAGTGAGGGAGGGAGTAAGGGAAGGAGGAAAGAGGGAGAGAGGGAGAGGGAGAGAGAGGGAGGGAGAGGAGAAGGGAAGGGATAGGGAGAGTGAGTAAGAGAGTGAGTGAGCGAGTGAGTGAGTGAGACAGATACAGAGACAAACCCCGGGAGATTCATAAATAAGAAATACGGACAAGCAGAGAAAGAGAAAAATAAAACAAAACGAATGTTTCCTTCTCTCGGGATCTTCATGACTTCGACATAATGGAATTTCGCAAAAAAATGATCCGCAGGGGAAGTGCATTTGGGCTCCTGGGGACCTTTGCCTGTTGGGTTACGAAAGATAGATGGCGTTGTCTCGAGATTGTCGTACTTTGGCGTTGAGTGTTCCAAAGCACGCACTCTGTGTAATTAACATATAGATTGTACCTGATTTCAACGGGGGGTGGGGTGGGGGTGGGGATGGGGGTTAAGTAATTAAGAACGAAAAAAAATTCAAAACTTGAGAAAAGCAAGTATGGGAAAAGATTTTAAATTTTGACAGTGACAACAGTCTAGTTGGAGATTTTAATGGAGTAATTAATCTGTCTCAAAGCGAAGAAATGTACACTTGTACAGTACACCAAAAAGGGGTTTTCTGTTCCCTTGCTCTTTTTTATCTGTACATGAAGACACAATGTATTTTGTATTTCTAGCTCTGTGTCTGCCTCTCTGGATATGAGTATGCAGAACTTTACTTTTTTATGAAATGAGTAATTTCACAGCGCAAATGATCTATTAGACATGTTTCTATTATATCCTTATCAGAAATACATGTATTTCGATAATATGATAACATAAACGCACCAGATACACTGTCAGTATATATAATCTATACATATATATGGGTTTAATATATATATATATATAATATATATATATATATTTTATATATATAATCTAATAATATATATGTAATGTATATATATGTATATATATATATTATATATATAGATATATATATATATAAAATCTTACATACATATATATCAATTTGATTTTTCCCATTCCATAAATCCTCCAATTAATAAGATTTTTTCATTTCCACTTGCTAAATATAAGGCTCCATTGTATATATATACGGGAAACACACACACACACACACACACACACACACACACACACACACCACACACACACAAAACACACACACACACACACACACCCACCAACACAGAAATATATATATATTATAAAATATAAAATATATATATATATATATATTGATAATATATGTTGTATATAATTTTTTTTTATTATTTTTTTCCACATTACAATATATATAATCTTCAACCGGTTTCATGATCGACGATATTTCACAACCCCTTCCCCACCTTTAATTAACGTCAAAGATTCCTAGTAATGCTCATTTAGTGTCATTTATCGTTAATTAATCATCAACCTTACTTTTACATATCTCTTTTTTTTGCTTCTGCTTTTCCTTCTTTCCGTTTCTCTTTATTCTTCTTTTTGCACAAGGCAATGAATACCCAGAAAAAATTTAATAGGCATTAACACTATATCTTTTTACAGGTCTAATCATCCATTTATCCAGTTTCGTCTGTTTTCATCTTATTCAAATTGCTTACCATATAACAACAAAGCAATTGAGTAATATGATAACAATAGCATTGGTAGCTCTCGTATGTCCGTAAACTATAGGGAGGAAAAAAAATCAAACTCGAGGTAGCTTTTAACATTTTTAGACATGCATAGTTGGCAGCGGTGTCCCTTTCCGATTTCTCTGTTGCAAAACCGGATCGAGAAATCAACAAAAAACAGTAAAGCCTTCCTTGGGGAAAAAACGACAGACAGGGAGCAACATCCCACTTTTTTTTTGTAAATTGAATCGAATCGGGTTTTTGATGATATTCGATTGAATCGTTTCTTGTTTATTCAGTTGGTTGAAAGTCGATGCTTTTTAGATGTAAATAAACGATTTGGTTGACAGATATGTTGGATTATATTGTGATATAGTTTAAATGATAGCCAAAGGAAACACTTGGAAGTAGAAGCTTTGGTGTTGTAGAATGTACATGTAGAGGGAGAATGAGGATGGTTTGCTGGTATATCGTTATTATTTTAATCACTTTTTGTTTTTTTGTATTGAGAATTATCGCTATCACTTTGTTTGTTTTTGATTTTTTAAATTACTAAAATTTACCTTGACTTTATTTGTTTTGTTTTTTCTTTTCCCTTTTTAAAATCATTTTTTTTCTAATGAATACATTTTTTATTAATTACTCTTTGACTGACAGACTTTGACCTTTTTTTGCCTATAGCTTTCATATGTTTTTTTTTCTTTTTTTTTCATAGATATACTTTTTTAAGTTCTCTTTTTCGCATGTTGATTTTTTGCGTATGAAGAGTTCACAAGCAGCAAAAATTTGCAGTCAGAAAATTTTAGAGATATTTTACAAACCCTTTCACTCCCACCCCCCCCCCCCCTCCTCGGGATTGGGTTTATCTCCCCCCTCCTCTAGGGTTTTCGGGGTAGGGAAGGAGGTTTGAAAAAATCAGAAAATGCAAACCCTAGTCATTGCCAAGCCAAAAATTCAACACTTCGGTAAACCATAAGGAGCGATTATGTTGCGAGGATGACTCACGAAAAAACAACGAAAAAAAGAAAGGAAACACGAAAAAAAATAAAGAAAAGAAAAATGATCTTTTTTAATATATATAAAATTATATATATATATATATTATATATATAATGAATATATATTTATTTCTCAATTGTTAAGATAAGTCTCTTTTTTTTTTTTTTAACAAAAGGGAAAAAGGAAAAATAAAAAAGAAATACACCCGAAAAAAAAAGATGGATTTTTATTTCCCCATCAAAACATTACGAAAACAAGAGAAAAGAATGTATAAGCGTAATGAATCAGTCATAACTAAACATACTTCATAATCAAAATCATATAGGGGTTTCAGGCGGGAGCCATAAATTCCACAAATTATTAAAAATGTCGAGGGGGGAAATCAAGAGGCAGGGCCCTTTTCAAAAAATTTCTGAGATCTCGCAAAAAACCTTTTTTTTTTTTTTTTTTTTTTTTTAATGCACAATCCCGAAACTAGCGGTTGGGAGGGTGGAGGTTGGGGTAGGAAAAATTCAAATCATTAATTTTTTCGCTTTTGTTTCACGTAAACCCTCACTTGCCCTTACTTTTTTGGTCCCCCCCAAAAACTGATGATTGGGAGGGGGGGAGCGAGGGGAGAGGGGGAGAGGGGGAGAAAAGAGGGGATAAACAGACAGATTGACAAAAAGAGGAAAGGGGAGAGAAAGGAGACGAGAGAAAGAGATGGGGGGGGAGGATGAAAAAGAGAAGTAAGAGAGAATAGAAAACAGACAGAAACTAGGGAGGGGGAGTGAGTGAGAGAGAAGAGGAGAGAGAGGGAGAGAGGAGAGAGAGGAGAAGGGAGAGAGAAGAAAAGAGAGGGGAAGAGAGAGGGGAGGAAAGAAGAGAGAAGAGAAGAGAAAAGAGAAAGAGGAAAGGGGAGAGAGAGAGAAAGAGAGAGAGACGGAGAGAGAGGGGGGGGGGGGGGGAGAGAGAGGAGAGGGGAAAAGAGGAGAAAGAGGGAGAAGAGAGAGAGAGGAGAGGAAAAAAGATAAGAAAAGAAGAGAGAGAGAGAGAGAGAGGAGGAAAAATGAAGAAGAGAGAGGGGGAGAGAGAGAGAAGGGAAGAAGAGAGGGGAAAGGGGAGAGAGAGAAGAGGGGGGGAGGGAAAAAGAGAGAGAGAGAGAGAGGAGAAACTCAGGGAGACAGAAACAAAAGCATATAAAATAATTAATATAATATTATATATAATATAAAATTAATATATATTATTATATACAACAACACAGAGAAAAAGGGGGGGGGAGGCGGGGGGTGGGGGAGATGAGGGAAGGGGAGAGATTAGACAACAGATACATAGATAGAAAAATATATTTATATAGAGAGAAAGAGAGAGATAGGAAGAGAGAACGGAAAGAGCGAGAAAGAGAGGAAGAGACAGAGACACAGAGCTAGACCCTTGTGGACAGATATATAGACAGAAAGGGTATCTACTTTGCATGCTTATATGAGAAATCAAAATTACGACTTTCGAAGGATCAGCGATAAAAGGGAATGAATAGGGAGAGTAAGAAATAAAGCGTCGTCGTTAAAGGGTATTTTTTGAAATGACACGAAAAAAAAACCCAAACAAACGAACGCACACACATACATAGAGAGGCCTAACCATGCATCCACGAACATGTAACAAAAGGGCTGCTATTACAAGGCTGTCGGGGTATATCGTCACCCTCATTAAATAACTACCAAGTGATTTTTTGGTGATTTCTGTTTGTTTTGCCTATATTAAAGCTCCATTCTGTGAGTACTTAATGGATAGCTTCATGCCATGCCTAGAGGTGTCTCAAATCCCTCAAAACTTGTCTGTCTATATCCCAAAAGGGGTTTGGGCATTATTATCAATACGACAAATAAGCGTTTCTACCTCCACCAAAAACCGAGATTTCGGCATCTAAAGCTTGTCTTAAGTTTCCTATGGTAGATATTTTGCTTATATTAAAGAGTACTTTTTTTCTACGGTCCCCTCAGGACGATGTTTTCCCAGACACATGGCTATTTCTTAAATGTCGTCCGTTTTAGGGGTGTATCACTTCTATCATGAAAAAGGTATATCTTATGAGAGAAGAGAAAGTCGGAAGAGAACAGGATAAGGAGATATGCACTTTTAAGGAAATGTGAGACACAGAATAGTGGGGAGTTTTTTTTGTGTTTCTCAATCATCTATTTCATCACTGAGAAAAAAAACTAATATCTTGTAAAATGACAGGCGACTGTGATTCAACTCAATAGTAACACGAAATGAGGAGCACATTTTTCATTAATGAATTCTTCATATTTACATGTTTCGAAAAAAAAAAAAAACACTTGGTCCAATGTATTGTTGCGAAAATAGGAAAGTAAAAACAATATCTGATTATGCCTCATATTCTGTATATCAATTACAACGCGGTGGTGCATGGTAAGACGCGTGACTTTTACTTAAAAGGGCCCACGTTCGATCCCAGTCAACCGGAGGAACGGTGTGTTCACGTAGGTACCCGTCGTCAAAA
>NW_023645909.1:0-7897 GCF_015228065.2 Penaeus monodon
TTTTTTTTGGGGGGGGGGGGTTTTTTTTTTTTTTTTTTTTTTTTTTTTCTTTTTTTCTAAAAATATTTTTATCTATCTTTTCACTTCTATCATTTCTAGACTTTTATTTTTATATAATATTATATATATATTATTATAAAATTTATATATATATAATATACGACCCCTTAAAGTGGTGGAGTAAAAAAAAGTGTAAAGGGGAGGCAAAACTTGTTTTAATTTAAAAGAAAAGATCAACAGTTTTTATTTCTTTTATTCCTAGTACGGGATACGTGGGACAATTTTTTCCATTCTTCAAAATGAAAAAATAAAAAAAGAGGACAGCTGTTTTGTAGCGATACAAAATTATGATTTCTACAAAATTTGGGGAAAAAGCCTTTTATGAAACATCATTTAAAAACAGGAAAATGAAACCAAATCCGTTTACAATTTTTAATGGACAGAGCGGGGAGGTAATAGATGTGTTGCTCATGGGAAGGTAAACAAAAAACAAAGTGGTGATAAAGAAAGGGAATAAAAAACAGAGAAAGAGAGAAAAAAAATGGAGAAATTATCCTTTTGAACAAAAATTTACTTCCATAAGATTTTTTCTGAAAAATAACATATATAATGATGTGGTTTCTGTGCGGGGGTGTAGGGGAGTAAATTTCATTGAATCGTCTTTTTTTACAGGTAAAAAAGAAAAAGGGTCGAAACGGTCCAAAAGAAAATTTCCGTTTTGGGGTAAATTTGGGGGGGCGTTGTCCCATGGCGATCCTCCTCCACCATCTGGGGCTGCGAAAAGGCACCGCGAGCCGGGTTTGTGCCGCGCCAAACCCCCTCGCTTCCCTTAAAACACCCTGCTTCGCTGTAGAATTTTCTAGACTATTTGTTGTTTTTTTGTAACGATTTATAGGTAAATTGTACACATTATGCCTATATTTCTCTTTTGCAGCACACACCGCGCGCGCAATATGCACCGGACGGGGGCTTTTTGGCTTTTTGCATAGTGTGAATTTTAAAATACATGATACATAATACATACAACATACTACATACAGCATACATACAACTACATATATAAAAAACATTTATATAATATATATACAAATATATAAAACTAATATACAAATCATACATGCATTATATAAATACAAAAATAGAGAAAAAAGAGGGAGAGAGAAATTTTATATTTACAAATTTAACACCAAACACCACACCAAAAATACAAAACACAACCACCACCCCACAAACACCCACACCCACACACACAACAAACAAACCACACCCACCACACACACACACACAAAACACCACCCACAACACAAAACACACCACACACACACCACACAAACACGTTTGAACGCTTCCTTTGCATGCTTTTAAGAAATTCTATATCAAATAACTGCTATGTTGGCGAGCAATGGAGTAGGGGTGTAAACAAAAGTACCCAAATGACCCTTTTTTTGGCCTACACTTGATTCTTTTCGTTTTCCACGACCTTAAAACTCAATAAAAGCCACTTGAATAGGTTGCAAAGGGTGCATCCAAAAAATTTAAAAAATGACCAAGACCAACATCTACTTGTTCTCAAGTGTTATGTAAAAAAGGGGGACTGTTGCTCTCCGGCTATATCGGTTTTTCCAATACTGTGCAGTTGAAATTATGCAATTTAAGAAAGGAATAAATAGATGAAGAGTCATGAAAGTTATTTTTCTTGAAACCCTTTTTTTCTAACTGATATATTAGTCGGGGGGGAAACCTTTTCGCTACAGAAAAAGGGCCCGAAATAAGATAATAAATTAATAAATTTTAACATTTAAATACGGTTCTCATACAATCGGGTCTATCGTTTTACTTCTTTCGATAAAAATTTCCCAGTTCCGTTCCAAATTAACAAAATGTAAGATTCTACACCCCCCCAAATTCTTGGAAAGGGGGCGACCCTTCAAGGTATATTTAAAAATTAAGCCGGCATATTTATTTTCATATTATACCCAATCTTGTTTACGTAGATAACCCCTACTGTAAGTAAACAAAAACCAAAGCTGATTCTAACCTTCTAGACGCTTCCTGTTTGGGGTATATGAAAATAATTTACTCTGAAAACAGAACCCGAAAGTTTGTTTTTGGGAAAGATGCAAATTAAAGTGGCCAGAAATATGAATATTATTACTCTATAATGAATTAAACCCGGAAAAAAGTAAAATTTTCCACAATAATTGGTATGTGTGTAGCTGTATTTTTTTAGAAAAACAACCCCAATAAGAATTTAACAGTCCTATTTGATACATTTCCGAGATATAGAAAAGTCAAAGAAAAAATTTGCATATTTTAATTCTGTGAAGTCTGATGTACAGTATTTCCTAATGCTTATTTAGTTTAAAGTCCTATACAAGCACGGGTTTTGTTTAACCTTGTAGTTACTAGACAAGTATCCTTTTTTAATCAGTTTTTATGTAGAAGGTTTTATGTTCTTTGACTAGCCGTACAACCCTCTTTAGAGTATTTAATTCAAGCAAAATTCCTTGCGATTTCCTATCAACGGAAAAATTGGTTTATAGAAATACCATAAGGGCACCTTTTCCTTTTTCTACTCCCGGGGAGGGGCTTGCCCCTATCACTGTATAAAATTTAGCAAGACTAAACGAAACCGTTGTTGCCATCATCCGTTTTTTAAATTTAAGTTTTTGAAAGTTTGTGAGTATCGAAAGGATAATAAGAGTACAAAGTATAGATTGGAAAAATTGAAAGAAATTGCGTTTTGTTCAGGCGGTGGTGGAGAGTAGGGGGGAAAAGACGGGTTGGCCCGGGGGAGGCGTGTGGGGGGGTGTTGGGGCCCATATGGGAAAAATTTAAAAAAGGTTAGGGATTTAGTAAACTGTAATTAATTTTTTCACTATTATTTTAAAGATTATTGTTTTCTTTCTGGATCATTTCCTCTATTTTAAGTTCAATAAGTAGTTAACATTACCGTCGTTTATCTTATCTCTTCACATTGGGATGCAAAAATATATGAAATGCGAAAAAAAGTTAATCATAAAAAAAAAACAAAAATTTTTAAAAAAAAAAACCAAAATTAAAAAAAAGGGAAAGTAAAAAGTGATTTAAAAAAAAAAAAAAAAAATAAAATATATTAATAATAAATTATAATTTAAATTAAATAATTATTATAAAAATTAAAAATCAAATTTATAAAAAATTAAAAAAATAATTATATAAATATAATATTTTAAAATTAAATTTCAAATTATATAAATATATATATATATATATAAAATATATAAAATTATATATTAAATTTTCCAATATATAAATAATACATTAATAACCCATTATATATATTTATATACATTATTAACATAATATATATACATAATATCTAAATAATATATATAACAATATATTAATTATATATAACTTTTAAATATACATAGATATAATACATAGATAAAACATATATATATAAAATATATATATATAATATATGTATAATATATTTTTATATATATAATTATATTGATATATATATATTTATATATATATTTATATATATAATTATAATATATGTAATATTATGTTTTTATATATATTAATATATGTTATATATATATGTATTTATTTTTGGTAATATATATATGTATATTTTAGTTAATATTTTATATAGATATGTATATATTTATTTATATTTTTTTGTATATAATATGTATTATATATTTATATTAAAATATGTTATATAGTTTTTATATATGTAAATATTTATATTAATATATATATTTTAAAATATATTATAATGTATATATTAAAATGTAATAATATTATTTTATAATTATATTATAAAAATATAAATTATTATATATATTTAATATATATATTATTTTTTTATTTTATAATATATAATATATTATTATATACAATATATATATAAATTACAAGTATATAATTTTATATAAATATAAAAATATATATTTTTTAAAATTATTTTAATATTATATATGTATATATATTAATATATAAATATATTTTAATATATATATTTTATAATATATGTTGTGTGTGTGTGTGTGTGTGTGTGTGTGTGTAAAAACCAAGAATGAACATATAAGAAATTCTAGAATAAAAAAGGGTAAAAAAAAAGCGCTTTTCAATCTTTTCATTTTCCCAAAATATTATTGTTTTTCCTTTGACAATATAATTGTCACCTCATTTCCCTTTCCCTTTTTTTTTTTTTCCAGAAGGCCGGTTCGGGTTTTATTCAAAAAAATGCCCTTCAAACCAAAGCGTCTTTCTTTAAGAAAAAGGACCATTTTTTTTGGTGCCTTCTACTCCCTCTTTAACTCTTTTAGGTAAAGGGCAAGAAAAGGGGTTTCTCCCTTGATAAAGAAAAAAAAGAAAAAGTGGGGTTTGGGCTAAATTCATGAAAAGAAAAATGGGAAAAAAAATTACTTTTCAAAATTTTTAAATAAAAATAAATCCTTCAAATTTTTTAAAAGAAGGGCAACACGGGGGGGGGGTTCAAATATTGGGAAAAAAACAAAAAAAAAAAAATTTTAAAAAAAAAAAAAAAAAAAAAAAAACCCAAAAAAAAAAAAAAATCGTGTTTTTTCCCCGAATAATATGCTCCCTCCCCTTTGGGGGCAAACACAAAAGGGCGGAATTAAGTACTGTAAAATTTTAATCCTGTAGAGAGTACGGGTAGGTCGAGAAGGATTGTCGTTTCCCTGGTTAGTCCGAAGCCCAAAAGGATCTATGCCTTTGCATCCCTTTTTTTTAGATTTCCCGGGGTAAACGGATCAGGACTGGCTAAAATCTCCCGTTAGTTTAAATTTTAGTGGTATTTTTTTTCTGTTAGTTTTTAAATTTTTTAGGGGGTATTTTAAATTTTATTAAAGTTGTGACATTCCTTGCCTGTCAATTTGGGAGAGATCAGCCTTTCTTTATAGGGGGACACGTCCCTCCCACGCGAGATCCTTGGACCCGTCGGGGCTGCGCCCCGGCGGACCCTCCGTCCGCCGCCGAGCCAGGCTCCGCCAGGCCCCGTTCTCTTCGTTTCCTCTGTCGGAGCAAGGGGGTGTCGCCGCCAGGGGATGCGGAGGTGGATATACTTTTTTGCATCTCGACCCCAATTAAAAATTAAATTTATTTAATTAGCCGTTTTTTGCCCACAATTATGCAATAGTCGTTTGACGTTTCTAACAATAAGAAAGTAAATTTGATTTATGAATAGTTTAAGCATTTAAACTTTAAGGGCTCGAAAGCCATCGATTTCTCCCTTAAAGGTCACAGCAAAGCTCATCGATTTTCTCCCCTAAGATCAAAAGGGTTTTCGTTTTTTTCGCTTAAGAAATTTAAAGAAATATCACAGAATACCGGGAATTTTTTATTTAAATTGAAAAATTAAAAAAGTATATTTCAAAAATAAAGGGCAAATGTATTAAATAAGAGTACTAATTAGGGGGAAAGTAAGCTGCCCCCTTTAAAAACCGAACCCCGCTGCTCAAGGAAAAAAAGGAACCCCAAAAGAAAAAAAAAAAGAGAAAATACCCCTTTATTAACTTGTCCCAAAAGTATATACATCAATATGAATACTTGCTATAATAAATTTCACAACCCAAAAAAACCTTATTCGAAGGGTGCTGCAATACATAGTTACAATAAAACCCTAAAACACGAAAATAAAGGGCGCTCGTCTATGGTGCCCCCCCTGCCCCAGTCACAGAGTTACTGCCGAAAAAGGGGGAAACGCCTAATAATACCCTGTGCCCCAAGGGTACAGGCAGCATGGTGGTATGAACGTCAGATTTTTTTTTATATTTTTGGCCAACAAACTTTTAATGGCTGTTTGTGAAAATATTAATAAAATAGAAATCAATCTTAAAAATGATATAACTTTAAAAAAAAAATTAAATATTAATTAAAAGAAAACCTTTTTGCTTAAAAAATTTAGTTTCTTTTTTTTGTTTTATGAGTCCACACCACTTTAAAACTGTTTTCCTTGTGGTGTAGACGAGGCACATTAAACAAAATTTTTTCTATAATTTATTATTTAGATATGCTTTCCATAAATTTTTTATTTAAATAAAGATTAACATAAAAAAACACAAAAAAAGGAAAATCCCCCCTTATTAAGGGGCTGGTGCGCCCTCTTCTTCTTGACAAGGAATGGGTCTTCGCCTCTACGACAGTCATTTGTACAAGCTTTTGCAGCTTTGTCCCCATCTAGCTTTCGTTAAGTCGGTAAGTTGATATGTCCTGTTTAAACTGGCGTGAATGCCCCTAGAGTGGTTCCCATGGGGCCCTTTTTGGGTATTTCTCGGTTTGCACGGAGTCGGCTCCAGGGAAAAAATCATAATTATGCATTTCAAAACCTCCCTTATAACATACGCCCTACAATATCAAAACCTCCGTTCATTGTATTTTGCCCCTTTTATTTAAAAAGATCAAAGCAAGAGGAAAAGTTTTTTTGTTACTGCGCCAAATGATCCTTCTTTGCTCACCAGAGATTGCAGTGTTTTTCATGTAAGGGGAAAAACCCCTTTTTCATTGCATTTTGGTCTGTAGAATCCCCGTATCAATGAGGATATTGTTAGCCAAGCAACTTTTTTTTTTTAGCCTATCCAAAGGGTTGTTGGCTTCATGTGGAAAATAGGTTTATAAAACATAAACGGACGGATGATCATGATATTAGGAAAGTGGATAATTAATACAGGTCTTATTAGTGTAGTTGCTGAGTGTCTTATTCATTTAAAAAAAATCTAAACTCAAAAGGGTTTTTAATAGGACTCAGACGCATTGTATCCAATCCTGTTATAAAGTTCAGATTTTTTACAGTTTGGGGTTTAGTGACACAAAAGAAAGGACTTTTTTCAAACTGATGATTTCCCCATTTTTTAAGAAACGCGATTGGGAACAGCAAATATTACTCCCTATGGAAAATTTTAATATTTCAAAGGGCTCACCTAAGATACAACAAATAAATGTTAAAATCTAAACAGCATTCTAGAAGACAGAATATGTTTAACATTGTCGTGCAGAGTATCTCAAATATACAAAATAATGTTTTATCCTTTATTTTAAAACCTAATGATAAAAATGTTCAGTGCATGAGAGTAAATTCTTTTTAAATTTTTTTAAGGGAAATTGAAGTACGATTTTCGTAAAAGTTTAACATGTAAAAATGTTTTTAAAGAAAACCAACTCAAACCCTTATGGTTAACTGTTGATTAACCTATACTTGTTTTTTTTATCTGTGGTTTCTATTGGCGAAAGCATTCATTGAAAAAAATCCCGCTACTATTTAAAGTCAGCAACTATATTAACCGATATTTATTAACTGCTATTTTCTGCAATGGGGTCATTAAGTGGACATTAGGAGTTGGGGCAGCTGCCAGGGGGCAGTGGACGAAGTTTCCCCCTCTCAGCTGCCTTAAGTTTCTTTTTTGTCCATTCTGGCTGGCTTGGAACATCCTCGTCTAAAGCAAACTCTCAAATTTGGGATAAATGCCCCTCGTCAGGGGTGAATGAAGCGGGCTAGTATGTAGGCTTTTATATTGCTATTCCCCAAACCATTTCACTCTGTCATATATTTTATATTTTTTTTTCACAATGAAATTTAATAAAAAAGCAGTGGAAAGTTATATTTGTTCGGTATATCGAATTACTTGATATCTTTAACCTGAGGCCACTTTCGGGGGAGATCAAACTAACGAACTTCCGTAAATTTTAAAACCTATTTTCCCTGGCCGGGTTTTATTTCCCGTCCGAGTCTTTTACACAGTACACACACAAAACAAACAATAAAATGTATGTAGATGAATGTTATATATAAAATATAAATTATATATATAAAAAAAAAAATTAAAAAAATAAAAAAAATAAAAAAAAAATAAATTTAAAAAAACAATATTTTAATTTTAAT
>NW_023645910.1:0-7897 GCF_015228065.2 Penaeus monodon
TTTTTTTCCCTTTAAAAAAAAAAATTAAAAAAAAATTTTTTGTTTTTTTTTTTTTTTTTTTTTTTTTTGTTTTTTTTTTTTTAACCTTATTTTTGTAAAAACAAAGTTTCATATCTGTCTACACATTTTTTCCCTGAATATTTTATTTATACTTTACTCCTTCATCATCAGGGGGAGCAAACCTGGGGGGGGCGCAAAGCTGCATCCACCCTTGTTTCCCCCTACGGGGGTCCCTCATGTGAGCCGCCGGGCGGGGGCCCCCCCTTCCTAAGTTTTTTTCATAAAAGGTTTTTGACAATCTGCCCAAGCCATGACTTCCGGGTCATCCCACGGGCCTTCCCCCCAAAGTTGTCTCGAACAGAGAAAACCTTGGGCAGGATCATCCTTGGGAATGAGCCGTGGCTTTATACCTATTGGCGATTTGGATTGTGAAAGTAACGGTCTTGTACCGTCTCAGGGTGAAACCGTTGGTTGGACCATGGTCCTCCCACTGTACCCATATCCTGCAAGGATCTGTTAAAAAGGCATTAAAGACGAATTCTGAAGCACAAGATAGCTCTTTTTTCACTACGTATGTAAAACTGGCGTTAAAACATGAAATTTTGGTCCTTCTGCCAGGTCTGGCATCCCCAAAATACTCTTTTTGGAGATTTCATGCCCCTCCCCGGGGCAATCTTCTACTGACTTCCTTCTGACCCTAATTCAAGAACTGCACTCCCAGGTATAAAAAGCTCTCTTTTCCTTATTTCTCACCGAAAGCATTTCCCGACCAAAAGTTTGGCAGAACACGCCTTGTCTCACTCCTAACTAACAGTGAAAACTCGACGGCCTCCCCCACTTTCCCCTACCAAAAACCTTTCCCCCCCCGGGCCCCCCCCCCTTTTTCAAAAACCCCCCGGCCCAAACCCCCCCCCCCAAACCCAAACCCAGCACTTAAAAGTAATCCGTTGTTTTCCTTTCCTGGGTTCTCATCTCCAAAAAATGTAGCGGAACCCCCCTTCTTTGTGAGTAAGCCCGGGCCAGTCCCTCTGATCCCCCAACCCCTTCCCAGAAAAGGATGCCTCCCCCTCAGCAACTCGGGGAATGGTCCCACTTGCCAAATTGCGACAGGACGCTGCAAACCCCCTACCCATGGGTTCCCCAAACACTTTCAACAGATCACTGGGGCTGCAGATACCTCTGTTTTACTACTTTTCCTTGGGGGTCCCCTTCCTGACTTCAGTCAGGGAGGGGGGGGACCCTCCTAATGGGTGGGTCTGGCAAAGGAATCTTGACACTACCTCGCCCAAATTTGATTGCGGGTGGATGAACCGGGTACGTTGCTTAAATCTCACCCAACGCACCCACACCCTAACAGGATCAAGATTTCGGGCCAAAATTGCTGTTTGGCCTGTGTTATCTGTGAAAAGGGGCTTGGGTTCAACTTTCTTAGGGTTTATAGGCAGGAACAAAGTCGAGTGCACGACAACACTGGGCTTCCAATGTCTCCTGCGAGATGAAATTCTGTCTTGTTTTTTTGGGCATTTCCCATCAAATTTTTGGGGCTGCATTTAGTGTTTCATGCTTGAAGGACAGGTCCGGGGAAGTGGTCGATTCCCCTTGGGCCACATTACCCTACTCTCTCCCAAAAGCCCAAACAAACGGAAATCCTAAATTTCGGGGACCGGAAAAGTTGCAGAAAGGGGCTATTCTCACTGCCAACATACTCATGAGCCAAAAGGGCCCCACAGCTTTCTCAAAAAGAACAATAAAATATTCGTCAAGGAGAGTCTATCTAGTGCATTTTGGCAAAACTCTCTTTCCATCATTTTTGTATACTCGTGGAGCGCACAGCAATAAGGACATGAGGCCAAATGTAAGCTTCTCTAAATCCCTTATTCTTATCAACTGTATGCCTCTTTTACTGAGGGTTAAGTCTGCTGGAAATGGCTATGGTGCTCCTGGAGAGGGTGGCCATTGCTGCCCCAACCCAGAAATAGGTACCCCCCCTTTAAACCCATTGCCGCGGGGGGGCATGTACAATGCCAGGCTGGGGGCCCATTGCCGGGGGCACGTCCCTGCCAAAAGGTATCATGGCATGCCATTTTTTTTTTTGTTACTCACGGCAAAAGATTTTTTTTTTGCCAGTGAAATTTAATTAAAAGTGGGTTCAAACACTTTCTCATTTTTACCATGAAACAAACAAAAAAATGCAACAACCAAAATTTTCCAATTTCCATGTGCCACCACTGCTTATTTTTTCGGATATGCCCAAATATGATCAACTAGGAGTCTAATAACAACAAAATGCCCTTCGTCTCGATTTAAAGGGGTTTGGAAAGTAGAGACTGTAAAAATAATAAAAATTGAAAATAAAACAATCTTCGAGTATTACGAAGAACCATGGGATGCGGTATTTGCATGGGGGTCCGCATGCTCGGGCGCGTTAACCCCCCGGAAAAGGGGGGGGGCCCAGCCACTATGAATGCTCCCCCGAAATTAGGGGTTTAATTGTGCTGCTCCCGGGTCTTCTCACCTCGAGAGAGCAGCTATCTAACTCTCAGCTGCTTCACCCCTCGACGTGGGGGTACCTGATCATCCTGTTGAAAAGAATGATGTTCCCCCTCCCCCCTCACGCCTGCCTGAATTTTACCTCAGGGGGTTTAAAAACCTCAGGCAGTCACCCGGGGGGACCCCCACCTTGTCTCCCCACCGACCTCCCCCAATAGTGTTTGCTGCGGCCCCAATAATCCACCTGTGGGGGCCCCTGTGGCTTTGCCCCAAAACCTCGTGCCGGTGGGTGGCTGCTGGGACACTGGGGGGAGGACTGTAAATCCTGCTCCCCGACTGAGTCCCAGGGGGTTGCCACCCAGTGGCCCCGCCTGCCTTACTTGCTGGTAAGAGGGGCATTTCCCTTTCCCCCCACCCCAAACATTATTTGGTCTGCCGCCTTTTGGGGGTTTTTGGGGAGGGACGGAAAGGGCTGGCCTTCCCCGCCCCCTATTAACCCCAGGAAACCAGGCATGTTCACACCTGGGGGGGCCTGACTCCAACTTTTAAGGGTCTTCTGATGCTCCAAGAGCCCCCAGGGTTTCAGCCTAGGCCTCAGGTCCCTTATCCAAAGTGGCCACGAGGAGGCACTGCAGCTGCAAGTGAAAGGGCATCAAAGCACTTAACACAAACTGGGCATCTCCATCGCTTCACATCACCCTGACATAAGCCCCCACCCTTTTATTCATTATATTTTTTTTTACTTATGTTTTTCTCTGTATTTTATGCAATTTATAATATTTGCTTATTATGGGATAACGCTAAAAAAAAAAAAAAAAAAAAAATCTGTAAAAAGGAATGCTTCTTAAAGTTTTTTTTTGTAGTCATTTTTTATTTTTTATGTAATTGTCAGAATTAAATGATCACTTTATTACAATGTTCTATGATTATTTTTTCTTTCCCGAAAAGGCCGAAATGGGAGTGAAACAAAAAACAGGAAATTAAAGAAAAAGGGAAAAAAATGTCAGTGCTTTCAGAAAATTTTTTTTAGCCAAGAAGAGGCAGAAAATTTCAGGGAAAGATTTTAGAAGACAAAAGGTAAATTCTATTTGCTCTTCTCTCTCTCTCTCTCTCTCTCTCCTCTCTCTCCCTCTCTTCTCTCTCTCTCTCTCTTCTCCTCTCTCTCCCTCTCTCTCCTCCTCTCCTCCTCCTCTCTCTACCTCTCTCTCTCTCTCCCCCCTCCTCTCTCCCCTCCCCTCTCCCCTCCCCTCTCTCTCTCCTCTCTCTCACTCTCTTCCCCTCCTCTTTTAACCCCTCTCCCCTCTCTTTTCCTCTCTCCCGCTCTCACCCCCTCTTCTCTCTCTCTCTCTCCTTTATCTCTCGTCTCTCTTTTCCTCTTCCCCCTCTTTCCTCTCTCTCCCCCTCCCCCCCCCACCTATAGAAATGTAAATGTTAAATACAGAAACCTAAAAAAATTTATAGATTTCTCTATTACTAATAAAATCCAGTAAAAAATATTTTTTTTGAAAACAAGTAAAGTAGTTTTGGGGTTTTAATTTTTTAATTTCCTTTTTTTTGGGCAAGTTCTGCCAATCATTCTTTTGGGTTTTATATAAAAATGGGTGTTTTACTTGATTATCCTAAAATCCACCTTTATTTTACAGAAAAGGGTTTAAACAAAATAGAAAGGTAATGCATGGCCCAAGAAAAAAAAGAAAAAAAATCATAACTGTCCGTCCCTCTAAAAAGAAGGGTTCAAATTCACCCCAAAGAAAAAAAAGAGGGAAAATGTCGGAACGTTTTTAGACAGCCAAGGGGTAAGTTTAAAATTTTCTTATCTGCCCCTCTCACTCCTCCCCCTCCTAAAACCCCACCCCCTTTGGGGAAATTTTGGTTTAGTATTTATTAAGGTACACAAAATATTTGGGAAATAAACACCCCCGCTTTCTAAGTTGGGGCCAAACTCTCATATTTTTTTTCCCCCTTTCTGTGATTAAAACTCTGTCCTGGAGAATTAAAAAAATTTTCCCCTTTTTTTTTTTATGTTTCACATATTTTTATTTAACCTTAAGGGGGCTGACCATGACCACGTCAATCATTTTTCAGTTAGGGTTTTTTTATAAGTTTTATTTTTCATTTTTGATGTAATCTCTTTTTGGGGTTTCCCAATTATTGGGAAATATAATGCATTAGACTCATTAATAATGTGCCAATAATTTTTTTTTTTCACCAACCGGGTCTTAACATTGATAAAGCTTTGTGGGTGATGATTGGGGGGTTTATTAATTTTTTTTTTGCATAGATGGAGCAAATAGGGGGGAAAGAGAAGGAGAATATTAAAGTATTTACTTTTTTTCCAGGAGAGAATGTAAAACGGTGGGGAAGCAAAGCTGACAATGGGTAAAAATAAAACCCCCGTTTAGAAAAATTGGGAAAATTTTTGGGACTTTGAAGAAAAAAAGGAAGGAAAGGGGAAAAAAACCGAGGTGGGGAGACAAAAAGCAAAAAAGGTGGGAAAAAAGGGAAGGATTTGGGGGTGGGATTAGTTAGGCTTTAGCTTTGGGTGAGGGGTTTTAAAAATTGGGTTTTTTTGCCCCCCCAAACTTCCCCCATTTTTTTCCCTTTTTTCCCTTTTATTTCTTTTGGGGCTCCCAAATGCTTTTTTTGAATTTTCCATTGCCCCTTTTTTTTCGATTTTGGTAAAAAAAATTTTGGCCTTTTTAACTCAATTTTTTTTGAAAAAAAGAAAAAGAAAAGAAAAAGAAAAATAAAAAAGAAGAAAAAAAAAAAGAAGGGTAGATTTTAAAGGTTAAAAAAATTTGAAAATCAAAAAAGGGAAAAAGGAAAGGGGGAAAAAGAAAGGGAAAAGAGAGGGAAAAAAAGGGAAAGGTTTTTTTTTTAAAAAAAAAAAAAAAAAAAAGAAAGGGAGGGAAAAGGGAGGGGAGGAGAGAAAAAAGAAATTTAAATTACCTTTTTTTAAAATCTTTAATTTTTCCTCCCCTTTTTTTTGAAAAAAACCCTTCTGAAGCACGACTTTTTTTTCTTTTTCTTTAATTTCCTGACCCATGCATTACATTCTATTTTGTACAGCCCTTTTCCTGTAAGAATAAGTGGTGATTTTAGGATATCAAGATAATACACCTATTTTTGTAATAAAACAAATGAATGATTTTGCAGAACTTGCAAAGAAGGAAATCAAAATGTAAGCTCCAAGCTACTTTACTGTTGCTAAAGCTATTTTTCACTGGATTGTTATTTAGTAATAGAGAAATCTATATTTTCTAGGTACTGATTCAACATTGCACCTTCTATAGGGGGGGGGGGAGAGAGAGAGAGAGAGAGAGGAGAGAGAGGGAGTAGAGAGAGAGAGAGAGAGAGAGAGAGAGAGAGAGAGGGAGAGAGAGAGAGAGAGAGAGAGAGAGAGAGAGAAGAGAGAGAGATCGCGAGAGAGAGAGAGAGAGAGAGAGAGAGAGAGAGAGAGAGAGAGAGCGAGAGAAGAGAGAGAGAGAGAGCAATATATGAAGTTACCTGATCTGTCTTTCTAAATCTTTCCTGAACATTTTCTGTCCTCTTCTTTGGCTGACTTAAACCTTCTGAAAGCACTGACAGTTATGATTTCTTTTCTTAATTTCCTGATTTTGTTTCACTCCCATTTGTACGCCTTTGTCTGGAAGAATAAAGATAATCATAGAACATTGTAATAAAGTGTATTCCCTTCTACTTCATGACAATTTACATATATAAAATAAAAAATGACTACAAGAACAAACTTTAGACACTTGCATTCCTTTTCTACATGTGTTTTTTTTTTTTTTTTTTTTTTAATGCTGTTTATCCATAATAAGCAAAATATTCACAGTTGCATAAATAACAGAGAAACACATAAGTAAAATAATATAAACTGAATAAAATGTTTTGGGTTCTTCATGCTCAGGGTGATGTGAACGATGGGGTGAGATTGCCTAGTTAGTGGTTAAGTTGCTTGCATGCCTTCTCACTTTGCAGTCTGCAGTGCCCTCCTCGTGCCACTTATGGGTACTAGGTACCTTGAGGTCCTGGCTGAACCGTGAGGCTCTTGGAGCATCAGAAGACCCTTAATTAGGATTCTGGCCCCACCAGTGTGTGAACATGCCGCTGGTTTCCCTGGTTTAATAGGGGCTGTGGGAAGGCCAGCCTTGCCATACTCCCTCCTCAAAATAACCCACAGCGCAGACCAAATAATTGTTGGTGCTGGGGAGGCAATGCCCTCTTACCCAGCAAGTAAGGCAGGCTGTGGTCCACTGGGTTGGCAACACGCTGGGACCAGTCCTTGGAAGCAGGATTTACCCGTCCTCCCATCGTGTCCCACACCCCCGACCTGGCACGGGGCTTGGGGGGAAAAGGCCCCAAACCCTCACAGGTGGATTTTTTGGGCCTGCACAATCCTATATGGGGCAGATCGGTGGGGGAGACACAGGGGGGTTCCCCCCCGGGGATTTGGACTCCCTTTGGGGTTTAAAACCCCCTTTGGGTTAAATTTCCCGGCGGGCCCTGTGAGGGGGGAGGGTTTGGAACATCCTTCTTTGCAAAGGATGATTTTTTTCCCCCTACGGTCGGGGGAGCGGGAAGGGCAGCTAAAGGGGTTAGATACGCTCTCTAAAGGGGTTTAGAAAAACCTGGCAGCAGCAAAATTAACCCCTTTACGGGTAAAATTTCATATTGGCCGGGGCCCTTTTCGCCCCCGGGGGTTTATATCGTCCCCCCGGCCCATGCGCGCCCACTCATCCCAAATCCCAGCACCCATGCCGTTTTTTTCGTAAAAACTACGAATATGTTGTTTTTTTAAATTTTTCATTTTTTTTTTACATTTCTACTTCCAAACTTCCTTAAAAATCGGACTAAAGGGCATTTTTGGTTTATTAACCCCCCCATATTTGATCTTTAATTGGGTCTATAGCCCGAATAAAAAACCCTTTGGGGCACCCTGGATTTAAATTGCCCGGTTTTTTTGCATTTTTTTTTTTTGTTGCTGGAAAAAAAGGGGGAAAGTTTTTTAGAACCGACAAATTACCTTTCACGGCAAAAAATAATTTTTGGGGGTGATTGTAAAAAAAAAAAACCCCTGGCTGTCCATGCATACCCCCTATGGCATGTGCGTACGTCCCCCCGGCAGATGGCCCCGCCATGCCTTTGGCAGGGAGTACACCCAAACCCGTGCAATGGGTTAAAGTGGGTGGCCCCTTATTACTGGTTGGGCCGCAGCAATGGCCCCCCCGGGGAAAAATTTTTCCCCGGCCCCCCCTTTTTAAAAAAAAAAAAAAGGGGGCCCAAAAAACCCTTTTCCTTTTTTTTTCCCCCTTTTTTTAAAATTTTAAAAATGGTTTTAAAATTTTTTTTTTGGAAAAGGCCTTTTTTAAAAAAAAAATTTTTTTTTTGGGGGTTTTTTTTT
>NW_023645911.1:0-7896 GCF_015228065.2 Penaeus monodon
ATTATATATATATATATATATATATATTATATGTGTGTGTGTGTGTGTGTGTGTGTGTGTGTGTGTGTGTGTGTGTGTGTATGTGTGTATGTGTGTGTATGTGTGTGTATGTGTGTGTGTGTGTGTGTGTGTGTGTGTGTGTGTGTGTGTGTGTGTGTGTGTGTGTGTGTGTATATATATGTATATATATGTGTGTGTGTGTGTGTGTGTGTGTGTGTGTGTGTGTGTGTGTGTGTGTGTGTGTGTGTGTATAAACATACAACTCACCAGCACCACGATGGAATACAGGCACATTTGACCACCATTACTAACCTACAAAGAAAAGAATAAAGAATTTACAAAAATATCCACATTATTCAAATGCATCCACAATAATGATAAAATACAATAAACAGTTTTTGTTAGAAATACAGCCCTGAATGTCAAAATCACAAAATACGAAAATAAACTTTTAAAAAAGGCATTGCATGTCTTTATGTACGCCTCTACATATACACACATCAACAAAACTGACGAAAATAGCGAATAAATAGCGAATTACCAGTGTGTTAGGCAAGATACCCGAATCAGAGCATATATATATAACCGTGTAAAACTCGGTGCATTAACCTCAAGCAATAGTGTGCTTCATAAACCACAAATATCAAAGAACACAAAGACGCGACTACATTCAAAATGAGAACAGGAAAATTTACTCTTCTAAGTTCCTCAACTTCCGTCCTCTTGACCCACAATATAAATAACATGGATAAACCGACTCCATAGCATATATTTTTTTTATATGTTGAATAACGTAAACTACCTCTTTTAATAATAACAAATAAATGTAACAGGTAAACTCCTCATTCACATTATCAAGCACTCAGCAGGGCCAGAGAAATTGCCTGCTTGGCGTGGGACTGCCTGCTTCTGCTTGAAATCACTGCTCAAGGGCGAGAAAACGTTAAATTATGATAAAATTACAAATCATCATAATAGACAATATCAACGACGACGATGATAATGGTATAATAACAATAACAACATTAACAATAATAATAACAATGGCAATAATGCTCATAACATCTGTATACATATCAAACAACAGCAACAACAATAATAATATTAATAAAATAGTAATAATAAAAAATACTTGTAGCAAACAACAATATGATGATGATTAATAATAATAATAATAATAATAATAATAATAATAATAATAATCATTATTATTATTATTATTATAATAATTATTATTACTATTATAATAATAACAACAATAACAAAAACGACAACGATGATGATGATGATGATGATGATGATGATGATGATGATGATGATGATGATGATGATGATGATGATGATGATGATGATGATGATGATGATGATGATGATGATGATGATGATGATGATGATGATGATGATGATAACAATAACAATAAAAAACAATATCCATCATGCCACATCCGCCCCGACTGTTCAGCGGATTCACTTTAAACCCACTTCCGGTGAGGAATTTTTGCTGCCTTTACACGTCTCGGATCTTCGGTTAAAAAAGAACATGGTGTGGGAATGGGCGAGGATTTAGTGTGTGTTAAAGAGTGGTTCTTATTATTTCATTTATATTTTCTGATTCATCAATAATTTGTTATCACTTACGAATGTATATTTCCGAGAGATATCTACCTATAAAATCGTATTTACACTACATATTTCAAGCAGACAGGAAGACGATCTAATAAACAGACAGACAGAGAGGGACGGACGGAACATGCAGGAGAAAAACGCGGAAACAGACAAAAACAGACAAAACCACATCAGTAAACAGGGAAGCGGGCAGACACCCTCTTCAAAGCATGCATGGAAACAGACATACAAAGATCTTCATTATACTTTTCCTGCTCAGCCTTTGAACAAAGACGTCCCACCCCCACCCACGCAAACCTCACGCGCCAAACATCCTAAACAAAAAAATTCACAGAGCGGAAAAGAAAGAAAAAAAGACTCCTAAACATATTTAAAGAAAGCCCTCATCCCTTCACTTTCCCCAAGCCCCACCCACCCTCCTCCCTCCTCCCCCCTTCCCTTCCCTTCCCCCCTCCCCCCTTTCCCCCCCTCAGCCTTCTTCCCCCCTCCCCCCTCCCTTATTTCCCCTTCCCCCCTCCCCTTTCTTCCTCCCCCTTATGCCGCCTTTCCCCTTTTTTCCTTCTTTCCTTGCTCCCTCTCTCCGCCCTCCCTCTATCACCCTCCACTTCACTTCTTCCTCCTTTCTCTCTCCTTCCTTCATCCTCCATCCTCTCTCCTTCCTTGCAATACTTCCCCAAGGGGGGGGGGGGGAGGGGGAGGGGGGGAGGGAGGGAGGGGAGGAAGGGGGGGGGGGGAAGGGGGGAGGGAGGGGAGGGGAGAGAGAGAGAGAGAGAGAGGGAAGAGAGAGAAGAGAGAGAGGAGAGAGAGAGAGAGAGGGAGGGGGAAAAGAGAAGAAGAGAGAGAGAGAGGGGAGAGGGGGGGAAGGGGGGAGGGAAAGGGGGGGAGAGAGAGAGAGAGGAGGAGAGGGGGGGGGGGGGAGGGGGGGAAGGAGGAGGGGGGGGGGAGGGAGGGAGGGGAGGGAGGAGGAGGGAGGAGGAAGAGGGAGGGAGGGAGCGAGGAGAGAGAGAGAGAGGAGAGGAGAAGAGAGGAGAGAAAGGAGAGGGGAGAGGAGAGGGAAAAAGGGGGAGAAGAGAAGAGAGAGAGAGAGAGAGAGGAAAGGGGGGGAGGGAGCGAGGGAAGGGGGAAGGGGGGGAGAAGGAAAAGGGGGGAGGGAGAGGGGGGAGGGGGGAGAGAGAGAGAGAGAAAAGGAAAAGAGAGAGAGAGAAAAAGGAGAGAGAAAGAGAGAGAGAGGAGAGGGGAGAGAAGAGGGGAGAGAGAGAGAGAGGAGAGGAGAGAAAAGAGGGGGGAAGGAGGGGAGAGAGAAGAAGGAGAGAAGAGAGAGGGGGGAGGGGGGGAGGAGAGAAGGGGGAAAAAGGGGGAGAAAGAGGAAGGGGGAGGAAAGAGAGAAGAAAGAGGAAAGAGGGGGAGAGGGAGAAAAAGAGGGGGAGAGAGAAAGAGGAGGGAGAGGAGGAGGAGGGGGAGGAAAAGGGGGGGAGGGAAGGAGGGGAGGGAGGGGGGGAGGAAGAAGGGAAAAAGAAAACGAAAGAGAGAGAGAGAGGAAAAAGAAAAGGAGAGAGAGAGGGAGGGAGGGAGAGGAAGAGAGAGGGGGGGAGAGGGGAGGGAGGGAAAAGGGGAGAGGGGGGGGGGAGAGAGGAGGGAGGGAGAGAAAAGAGAAAAAAGAGAAGAGAGGAGAGAGAGAGAGGGAGAGGAAAAAAAGAGAGAGAGAGAGGAGAGAGAGAGAAGAGGAGAGGGGGGGGGGAGAGAGAGAGGGAGAGAGGAAGAGGAGCGAGGAGAGGGGGGAAAGAGGAAGGGGGGGAAAAAGGGGAGAAGGAGGGAGAGGGGGGGAAAAGGGAGGGAGGGGGAAGGGGGGGAAGGGGGGAGGAGGAGGGGGGGGGAGGGAGGGGGGGAGGGGGGAGGGAAGGAGAGGGGACAAAGGGAGGAGGGAGGAGGGAGGGAAGGAGGGAGGGAGGAGGAGAGAGGGAGGGAGGAAAAGAGAGGGGAGAGAGAGAGAGAAGAAAGAGAGAGAGAAGGAGAGAGAAGGAGAGAGAGGGGAAAAAGAGAAGAGAGAGAGAGAGGGGGAAAGAGAGGAGAGAGAGAGAAGAAAGGAGAGAGAAAAAGAGGAGAGAGAGAAGAGAAGAGAGAGAGAGAGAGAGGAGAGAGAGAAGAGGAGGGAGGGAAAAGAGAAGGAGAGGAAGGGAGAAGGAGGAGAGAGAAGAAAAGGAAAAGGAGCGGAAGGAAAAAAAAAAGGGGGGGAAAAAGAAGGGGGAAGAGGGAGGAGGGGGGGGGGAAGGAAAAGAAAAGAAGAGGGAAAAAGGGGAAAAAAAAAAAGGAAAGAAAAGAGGGAAGGGGGAAAAATTTTAAAAGTAAAAAAAAGGGGAAAAAAAAAAGGGAAGCCCCAAAAGAAAAAAAAAAAAACCTCCAAAAACAATCCCCCAACCCTCAACCCCCCCACTCCCCTTTCAAATCCATTATCCCCCCCCCCCATCCAAAATTTTATAAATACCAAAACCCAAAAAAAAATAAAAAATTAAAAAACCCCCCCCTAACCTCCATCCACCTCCCCCCCAACCCCACCCCATCCAACCCACTCCCCCCCACCCCCCTTCCACCCCACCCCCCACCCCACCCCTCCCACCTCCCCCAAAAAAAAAAAAAAAAAAAAAAAAAAAACCCCCAAAAAAAAAAAAAGAAAAAAAAAAAAAAAAAAAAAAAATAAAAAAAAAAAAGGGAAAAAGAAGAAGAGAGGGAAAAAAAGAAGAAAAGGAAGAAAGAAGAGAAAAGAAAAAAAAAAAGAAGAAGAAAAGAAGAAAAAAAGAAGAAGAAAAAGAAGAAGAAAAGAAGAAGAAAAAGGGAAGAAGAAGAAGAAGAAGAAGAAGAAGGAAAAGAAAAAGGAGAAAAGAAGAAGAAGAAGAAAAATGAGAAAAAAGAAAAAAAGGGAAAGGAAAATTAAATATAACTAAAAACAAAAAATAAGTGAAAAAATTCCCGGCTGGTTATTTGCACCCTTTCCCCCGGGAAGGTCAGGTTACGTTATACATTGGCAGGGAAAACCAAGGAAAAAACAAAAAAAAACAGCTTTTTTGGGGGGGGGTTGGAAGTAAAACAAAAAAAAAAAGAAAATTTGGGAAAAACTTTTAACAAAAGGGAAAAAAAGGAAAACTAGAAGGAGGGGGGGAGGAGGGGGGAGAAAATAGCAGAAGTAGGTTAGAAGGAGAGAGAAAGGAAGAACAGTAACAACAACAACAACATAAAACAAAAAAACGTTTTCCATACAAACCCCGTAAAAAGTCCGATGGAAGATTTCATGAAATGGCCAATGCACCGCTTTTGTCTTTCGTTCACCCTTTCCTCACCCCCCCCCCCGGAACCCCCATGCACAGACCGGCATACATAACGCCCATTGCCAAAGAAAGGGTCCCCTCATGTGACTCAGCTTTTTATATGCAGTGGTGAGAGGTGCAGTTTTCTCTCCTCTTCTTTTATCCCTTTTCCTTTTTCCTTTCCCTTTTCCCCTTTCCCCCCCCCCCTTCTCTTCCTTCTTCCCTTTTCCCTCCTTACCTGTCTTCCCGACTTCTTTCAGATATTCATTTTCCACGCTCCCCCTTTTCTAATACGCCCATTCAACACAAAAAATGATATTATAACATTCCCCCTGATGTTTTCCCCGGACACGCAAACCCTTGTATCCAAAAAAAAATTCCTTTTCCCCTCCTCTTTTTGTTTTTTCTCTCCCCTTTTTTTTTTCCTCACCTCCCTTTTTCCCCTCTTCGCTTTTTTCAATAACTCTTTCTCTTTTTCCCCCCCCTCCCCATTTTTACCCGTCCCCCCCCTTTCCCTTTTTTTCCCCCCCTTCCCTTTTCCCCTTTACTCCATTTATCATTTCCCACACCCCCCCCCCCCTAATCCCCGCTCTCGTCCCCCCAACATGGGAAAAGCCCCGTGGGAGTACGTTCCCGCTAAAATGAAAAACCCTTATTTAGCACAGGGGGGTTTTTGGCGTGCCCGACGCCAGGAGCGGAAGGGGAAAGGGGGGGGGGGAGGAGAGGAGGGAAGGAGGGAGGAGGGGAGGAGGGAAGAGGAGGGAGGGGGAGGGAGGGTAAGAGAGGGGGGAAAGGGGAGAAGGGGGGGTAGGAGTTGAAAGAGGGGGGACGGGTTTGGGGCAGGCGGGGGGAAAAAGGGAAAGGAAAAGCGGGTGGAGTGAGAGAAAAAAAAAGAGCGGGGGAAAGAGAAGACCGAAATAATTCATTAAGACAGGAAGGGGAAGGGGGAAAAAAAATGGTGAAACGGTGAGGAAAAACAGCAAGGGATGGGATTAAAAAATGACAGAGAAAATGACGGACAACGAAGGGGGAACGGGGGAGAAGGGTCAGGTCAAAGGGCCCCAAAAGACGCACAGAGCCTTCCGCCATATTTTCGTTTTTAAAACCCCGCCACGCCCATCGGAACAAAATGTCAAACAAATCAAAAAAAATAACGAAACACTTTAAACTTGTCCTTCCCCAAAAAATCGAAATTCTTTATGAAAGATGAACAAAAATAACATCAACATCCATTTAAACATTTTTAGAAGTCGACCCCCCACCTTTGGGCCCCCTGCCCCCCCATTTTTTCAGCAGACCATATTTCCCAAATAGAAGATAACCGACAACTTACAGTTTCTTTAAAAAAAAACCCCGAGAATATTTTAGAAAAAAAAGAAAAAACAGAAAAGAGATAAAAAAAAACTCACCACGCGATTTTTAAAAAATCAAACAAACCGACGCACATCGTCACCCCAAAAAACCAAAAACCCCACAATAAAACAAATAAAACTAAAGGCAAACCAAACATTACACCGCCCACATCATCCATCTCAATCCCATCTTTCCTTACCAACCTATTTCAGTCCACTCTAAAAAGGACTACCGTCAACTGTTTAGCATATGTACGCAACATTCCGTTTTCCTTTCGGCCTCACGTTGCCCTTCCCCCCGTTTGTTTCGTTATACCGACGGAGGTATGCCGATCTTACTGGTGGTCTGAGTCTTGGTCTGAGTAGGAGGGAGGAATGAAGTTCTGGGGCTTAGTATTTCATTTGTTTGTTTTGTGATATTTTTTCTACATTTGTGTGTTTTTGTTTATCTTGTGATTTTTTTTTTGGAATGAAGTTGTGTGTTTTTGTTTGTTTGTTTGGAGTATTCTTTTCTTGTTGGGTGGCTATAACGTTTATGTGCTGGTATGTTTGTTACGAAGCACATATACGCGAGACATAAAATGTGCGTACGAGATGTTTGAGGAAATAATAAATAACAAATAAAGAAGTGCACTGATTAATCAATCAATAAATCGCCCATCCCCTTCCCCTTCTCCCCTACCTCCTGCCCCTCTACCCTCTTCTCTTCCTATTCTCCACCATTCCCTCATTCCCTTCACTCCCTCCTTCTCCCCTTCCTCCCTTCCCCTCTCTTCTCTACCTCCTTCCACTCCTCTTCACCCACCCCATTCCCCTCCCCTCCCCCTCTCCCCACCCTACAATACACCCAGCTCCAATTACCCTCAACAAACGACAACAACCACCAGTCTAAGTATGTATACGTTTCCACCACTGGCTTCACTCTTTATTGATGTGCAGGCCTAAGTACCATACGGGTTATAACCTGTAACCTGTAACTTTTAATCGATGTTTAATTGACGAATTTACACAAAAGAAGAAAGGATTAAAAGGTAACTTAATGATATTGACGAAATTACACCTCATTTGCGTTTATTGTCAATCGCCGTAAACAAATAAGGCTTCTCGCTTTTAGTTCCCGTTTCAAGTTTCAGATCCATTTTTAGCTTCAATTTCGGTTTCAGCTTCATTCACCATTCGCCTTTTCCAAATTTCAGGACCCTGATTTTTTTATTCTAAGGGCGTGCGATGTGATAATGAGGTGTGAATTAGGATGGTAATAAAAGAGAGTGGCAGAAGAGACTCGAGGAGAGAGAGGCAAGAGGTGGAGGGAGGAAGGGAAGGAGAGGCAAGAAGTGGAGGGAGGAAGGGAAGGAGAGGCAAGAAGTGGAGGGAGGAAGGGAAGGAGAGGGAAGAAGTGGAGGGAGGAAGGAAGGAGAGGCAAGAAGTGGAGGGAGGAAGGGAAGGAGAGGCAAGAGTGGAGGGAGGAAGGGAAGGAGAGGCAAGAAGTGGAGGGAGGAAGGGAAGGAGAGGGAAGAAAGTGGAGGGAGGAAGGGGAAGGGGAAGGAAAAAAAGGGAGGGAGGAAGGGAGGAGAGGCAAAAGGGGGGAGGGGGAAAGGGGAAGGGGAAGGAAAAAGGGG
>NW_023645912.1:0-5000 GCF_015228065.2 Penaeus monodon
TCTTTCTCTTCTCTCTCTCTCTCTCTCTCTCTCTCTCTCTCCCCTCTCTCCCCCCCTTTCTCCCTCCCATCCCTCATCCCTCTCCCTCACCCCCCTCCCTCCTTTCCGCGTTTTATTTGTTTTATTTCCGCGTGCAAGGAATTCCGCAAAGCGGCTGGCGTACTCCCCGTGCTCAATTTTCTGCTTCTCTCGCATTCTTTCGTTCTCTACTTGCGGAAAGGAGGCCGCACCATTTTTCTTTTATGTTGATGATGGTGATGATTATGATAAGGATATTGTTCTTCTCGTTACTTTTATTAGTGTTATTGAGAATGACATTTGTATTGGTGTGACTATTATCGTTATTTCATTATTATCATCATTATCATTGTCATTATTATTATTATTATTATTATTATTATTATTATTATTTTCATTAGTATTGTTGTTATTGTTATTATTATTACTATTATTATTGTTATTATTATTAGTAGTAGTGTTATTGTAAGTGGTATTGTTATTGTTATTCATATTATTATTAGTATGTGTTATTAAAATGTTAATTATGGTGATTTTTTTTCTTTGACCTGAATTTTGTGCCGTGAGCGCCCTGAGATGGTGCAGCGTGCGGTAACGACGCATTTCCTCGCTCATTACCTCGTTTGAGTCCCACTTAGGGGGTGGTGGGCAGGGGGTGGGCGAGGGGGAAACAGCTGAGGGAGGAGGAGGGGGGAGGAAGATGACGGAAAGATTGGGGGAGGGTGGGGTGGAGACAGGTGGTACTTGTGGGGGGTTGGAGAAGTTGGGGTGATCAGGTAGGGGGGGGGGGTAAGTCGAGGGACGATGAGAGGCCCTCGAGAAGCCTGGTGCGGGGATGCCAGAGCCAGGTCGAGGCTGGCACGGAGCCTGGCAGCCTAGAGGGCAGACAGGCGGGTGAGCAAGCACGCAGGCAGGCAGGCATGATTGCAGACAAGCATCGCAGTGTCCTTAGCAGACGGATGGAAGACCCTGTCCCGCGAGGGCGAGACTGCCCGTGGCAACTTCGGCGACTGGGGGATTGGAAGGAGGGGGGGGACCCCTGCGCTGGTGCCGCAAGGTGTCGTCCGCGCCTTGGTTCTCGAGTGCGGGGCCGTGTCCTGAAGTGACCCTCGGCATTAATGAGCCTTCGGGGCCGCCGTGCAGAAACCGGTCGCGGCGCCCGTCGGGGGCGCTGCGAAAAATCGATCCGTCCGAAAGGGCCTCTCCGGCCGCTGTGCTGAAGGTGCGTTGAGCGAGGCGCGCGCGCCCGCACGGGGACTGCCTCGGGCCGCACGGGTGGGAAAGCAGATAGGAAGGCATCCAGGCAGCCGGGAGCGTGCAGGCAGCAGGTTGCCAAAGGAGGGGGGGGGGGAGTTTGTGAGAAAGCAGGGCGAAAAAAAACGCCCGTCAGGGGGATGCTCTCTCTCTCTCTCTCTCTCTCTCTCTCTCTCTCTCTCTCTCTCTCTCTCTCTCTCTCTCTCTCTCTCTCTCTCTCTCTCTCTCTCTCTCTCTCTCTCTCCCCCCCCTCCTCCCCCCTCCTCCCCCTCTCGCCTTTCTTTCCATCTGTCCCCATCTCCCTCTTTCTCTCTTTGTCCGCCTTTTCTTTCTTTCTTTCCCCTCTTCCTTTCCCCTTTTCCTTTCCCCCACCTTTTCCCTCCGTATTCCTCGCCCCCCCCCCCCCCCCCCCCCCCCCCCTCAGGAGGAAGCGACTCGTCCCGCCCGCCTCGAGATCAATCATAACTCGCGTGACTCGCTTGTCTTCCGTCATTTGATAATTGCTGCTAAGTGGGCAGGGAATGGTGGGCCTGGGGAGTTGGGGGAGAGGGGGGCCAAGGGGACGGGAAGGTCAGAGGGAGGGAGGGGGAGAGGAGAGAGAGGGGGGAAGGGGGAGGGGGAGAGAGAGAGAGGAAAGGAAAGGAAAGGAAAGGAAAGGAAAGGAAAAGAAAAGAGAGATGGAGAAAGGGGGGGGGAGGAGATCATACAGAAGAACAGACCGATAATCAGACAGAGCCGGACAGAAGAACAGACCGATAATCAGACAGAGCCGGACAGAAGAACAGGCATCCAGACACAGTCAGAACAGACAGACAGACAGGTAAATATGCAGAGAAGGTGGGGCAACAGTCACCCTCGCCCGTCGGCCGCCCCGCCCCCTCTGGGCCCGCCAATACTCGCAGCTTTTCGATATTATGCTTAATTACAAATGGGTAATGCGACGCGATGCGTGTTAATGTCAGAGGAGCAACGAGTTGTGCCGTTTTTAATTGGAGGGTTGCTATCGAGTGCGTATGTGTGTATGTTTAGCTGGTTGGTTGTTTGTTTAGTTTGTTTTCTTTGTGTTTGGTTTAGTTTGTTTGTGTTTGTTTCGTTGTCTATTTAGATTTGTTGCTCGTAATCGTGCAGGTGACGCAGCTTCGGCGAGATCCAGTTTTCTTGCTTGGATATGGAATCGCTCTGGAAAAAACACGCAGATACACGCGCGCGCGCACACACGCACACACACACACACACACACACACACACACACACACACACACACACACACACACACACACACACACACACACACACACACACACACACACACATACACACACACACACACAGAAGCACACATACACACACGCACACACAGAAGCACACATACACACACGCACACACGCAAGCAAACAAACAAAAAGTGTTCTCTCTCTCTCTCCTTACTGCTTTCCCCCTCCCCCTCCCCCTCTTTTGTCATATGCTATAATAACCGTCCCTCTTCCTATTTCATTTCGGCCTCATAACGGCGGACTAATGACGCCATAAATTCGTTTCTCTTTTAAATCAAACCGCACAGCAACCCCTCCTTCCCCACCACTCCCCCTCCCCCCTCCGTCCCTTCGCAACCCTTTTCCTTCCCCCTCCCTCACAGCCCTCCCCCCTCTCCCTTCCCCCTAACCCTGTTTCCCTCCCCCCTCTCCCTTCCCCCTAGCCCTGTTTCCCTCCCCCTTCCCCCTCTCTCTCTCCCCCCGTGTCGGCATCCATTTAATATCGCCACGTGTAAATGTTATTGGACGCCCAATCTCACACTCGGCTGGGCTGCCCCGCCGGGATTCCCGTTAATTACGCCCTTTTCATGCTGATGCAGCCGCCCGCGGCTCTATTGGCCCCGGAAGGCGCCCGCGGCGGATGCGCATTCGGGTTTTTCTTATATAGGCTGATGCCAGGTGGGCGCATCGCGGGCGCCGGCTGGTGGCGGGGGCGGGGGCGGGCATCCGTCTCCTCTTCCTCTTCTTATCCTTCTTCTTCTTCTTCTTATTATTATTATTATTATTATTATTAAAATTGTTATTATTATTATTATTATTATTATTATTATTATTATTATTCCTCCTCCTCCTCCTCCTCTCCTCTCCTTCTCCTCTCCTCTCCTCTCCTCTCCTCTCCTCTCCTCTCCTCTCCTCTCCTCTCCTCTCCTCTCCTCTCCTCTCCTCTCCTCTCCTCTCCTCTCCTCTCCTAACCCCCCGTAGGTCCCAGAGGATCCCCGAATGGCCCTCGAGATGGCTGTGTCAACATGGACGTGTCTTTCCGCGGCCGCAGGAAAAACACTCTATGATACAAGGAGTCGGAGAGGGAGGGAGGGTGGGAGGGAGGGAAAGGGAGGGAGGGAGGGAGGGATAGGGTGTGAGGGTGAGAGAGGGAGGGAGGGAGGGAGGGATAGGGTGGGGGGAGGGAAAGGGGGGAGGAGGGGAGGGATAGGGTGTGAGGGAGGGAAAGGGAGGGAGGGAGGGAGGGATAGGGTAGAGGGAGGGAAAGGGAGGGTGAGAGAGGGAGGGAGGGAGGGAGGGATAGGGTGTGAGGGAGGGAAAGGGAGGGAGGGAGGGAGGGAGAGGGTGTGAGGGAGGGAAAGGGAGGGTGAGAGAGGGAGGGAGGGATAGGGTGTGAGGGAGGGAAAGGGAGGGTGAGAGAGGGAGGGAGGGATAGGGTGTGAGGGAGGGCGAGAGGTAGGGAGAAAGCGGAGAGAGGAGAGAAAGTAAAGTAAAATAGAATAAGTAATCCGTCCGTCCTTTTTACTCTGCAAAGTCGGTCCCACATCCGAGAGGGACGCAGCGACCTGTTCGTAGAGGAGCAAGCGCACTAAGCCGCGGGATGATGGGCGGGGCGATGGGTGGGGCGGCCAGTTCCTTTCCGCCTCCACTCTGACCCCAGCAAGTTGATGTCAGGATGCCAGTACTCACAGCTGAGTCGACTGAAAGGAGCTGGCCGGCTTGGTAGTCAGGATAATGAAATTGATAATGATAATGATGATGATGATGATGATGATGATGATGATACTAATAATGATTTTGAAAATGATAATGATAAAGATTGATATTGATAACGAGGTGTAGGTCGACAGCAGAGCATCCTCCTCGCCCCTCCCTGGAGTTCTTGGGTGCGTGCTTTCGTGCGTGTGTGCGTGCGTTCGTACGTGCGTGGCCCAGCTCTTAGGTTTCTTGTTTGAGTGATGTGCGTGTACGTGACTCGAGGGAGGCCAAGGTCGATTCGCTTGGGTTTCCGGGTGTGAGGCTGTCGATGAGTCTGTTTTCGCGTCCGGCGGTGTGCGTGGGTGCCTGCGTCTTCCTGCGTTTCTCCTTTGCGTGTCTACGTCGCTTTATGTATGTATGTTTGTTTGTATCTGCCTCATCCTCTCATTTCCCCTCCCTCTCCTCTCCTATTCTCTCTCTCTCTCTCTCTCTCTCTCTCTCTCTCTCTCTTCTCTCTCTCTTCTCTCTCTCCTCTCTCTCTCTCTCTCTCTCTCTCTTTTATTCTCCCTCTACTTTCCCTCTCACCCTTTCTCTCTGCCCCTCCTTTCCACTCCCTCTCTCTCGCCCTCTCCCTCTCCTGTTTCTTCTCCTTTCCTCCTCCTTTCCTCTTCTTGTCGTCTTTCTTCCTCTATTTCTCTTAATGGCGTAAAAATCAACATATTTCCCGGGATTAGCGCATTCCCGCCGAAGATGGGGTCACGTTTTCTCAATACACAT
>NW_023645913.1:2500-7895 GCF_015228065.2 Penaeus monodon
TCATCATCATCATCATCATCATCCCTCATCATCACATCATCATCATCAATCATCATCATCCATCATTTATCATTATTGTTGTTATTAGCATTGTCATTGTTATAATTAATTTATCATTATTAATATAATAATGATAATAATGACAACAATAATAATTATTATTAGTGTTATTATTATCATTATTATCGATATTATCATTTTCATCATCATCATCATCATTATAATCATAATAACAACAATAACTATCATCATTATTATTATCATGAATATTATTTTCGTTATCATTATTGCTATTATCATCATCACTATCAAGGATGTTATTGTACTAATTACTATTATTTTTATATTTATTTTTTATTAATACTACTACTACTTTCACTACTACTATTCTTCACTAGTTTTATTACCATTATTAGTGTTGCCATTCCTGTTATCATTATCTTTACTATCATTATCATCATTATACATGATAATGATGACGATGATGATGATGATGATAATGATGCTGCTGCTGATTATGATGATTAACATAATGATGATGACACATACTGACAGTGACACAAACACTGACCCTAACAATACTAATACTAATTCTAATACTAATACCAATAATAACAATAATAATAATAAAGATGATGATAATAATAATAATAATAATAATAATAATAATGATAATAATAATAATAACAACAACAATAATAATAATAATAATAATAATAATAATAATAATAATAATAATAATAAGAATAACAACGACAATAATAACATCAACAACAATAATAATAGTAATAACAATGATAAATATGATAACATTGAAAAGAAAAAACAATGATAATAATGGGGAAAAATAATATTGACAATTTTAATAATAACGATACTAACACGAACAGAAATGATAATGATATAATAATAATAATAATAATAATAATAATAATAATAATAATAATAATAATAATAATAATAATAAAATAATAATGATAATGACAACAACAACAGTAATAAGAATGATAATAAAACAATATTAATAACAATGATAATAATAAAAAAGTAATAACAATTACTGTCACTTCAAATTACGCAACACACTAAGCTATAATAAATCTTTCAATGTTAAGAATGTAATTCTCAAATAAATAAATAAATAAATAAATAAGAAGAAAAGGAAATATTCAGAGTTCTGTAAGATGCCACATTACTAATAGCATCACACTTATAATTCACATCCTACGAATCAATGTATAATTGTAATAGGTAAATTCTCATTTAAACTTTAATATGACTAGTACATGGACAAGAATAATATTCAACCACGGGATTGCTCTCACGAGAAGTGCATATTTTTCTTTCTAGGATCTTTCACAAACACACACATATGCATAAATACATACATGTGTGTGTGTGTGTGTGTGCGTGCATGTGTGTGTGTGTGTTTCTATATACACATATACCTATACATGTATATATGTGCATATAGGAGTTTAATACGATCCGTGACGGAGCTCGTAACTCAAATTGCTCGTATGTCAAATCAGTTTCCCCAATGGAGGGAAATGAAATGCCGTTAATACGTTCCAGAGAAAAACAATGCATTCTTTTTTTATTTACATACTTTTAAATAAGAAAAAATTACTTAAAGACAACACTGTACATAGAATGAACTGCAATAAACTGGCTTTATTAAATGTAATGTACAGATTTACCTTGTAGATCAGATGACCTGTTGACGGAGGTGGAGAAAGGATGAACAGAATAAATGAATCTTATTCGCATTTTTAAAATATTTTCACAACGCTTTCCTCTCTTTCATCTACAAAGGTTTTTTCATGATGAGGTCTGTTTCATCCTCCATGAGTTAGGCAAGTGTCACTAAATAACGTCTTTGCACGCTGTTGCAACTTTTTTCTGGGCATTTCTTTTGAATAAAGCCTGGAAGTTTCTCCCGCATTCCCAGCATTTCCTTTATCTCACGAGTGAGACACGGGATGCTGAGCGGCGTTTACTGTGGTGTTCGCTGCGCCATCTAGCGGTGAGGCATCTTTAGCTCCCAACTCAAAGTAAAAAATCGTCCGAGAGTTGGGACACTCGTAAGTCAAGGTAAAATTTGCATATATGTGTGAGTGTGTGTGTATGTGTGTGTGTGTGTGTGTTTATATCTATATACATGAGAGACACGAATAGACAGTATATATAAATAGATGGATAGATAAATTCAGATAGATATAGATATCTATGTATACATATAACATAGCACACACACATGTATGTATGTGTGTGTGCGTGTGTGTGTACATATATCACACATACATATACATTCATATATTCATTTCACACACACATATGTAATCTGTGTGCAAGTATATGGATGTTGTGGGTGTGTGCCTCTTCGTCCATATGTGTATATTGACTTCTGTAGGAATCATGAATTGTTAGAGCATAGTCTGTGGTTATAGTTTATTTGGCAAAATGTTTACATTCATAAGTTAGGCCTAACAGTATTCGTTATATCCATAATTAGGCAGCACGATTGGCTGTTCCTTTCATGGCTTCTATGGTGAAGTGTACAGGTTGAGGGCTGGGTTGGTGGAGTGTAGCTTCCACTGAGGCTGCCGCTTCCCGAACCACCGAATCCACTTCCGGATCCAAAACTGCCACTGCTTCCAAATCCACTGCTTCCTCCGAAGCTGCTGAAATCACCGCTTCCTCCGAATCCTCCGCCTCCTCCCACACTGATGCTTCCGCCACTGCCACCTCCGATACCGCCACTAATACCACCGCCTACGCCTCCGCCGATACCGATACCGCTGTCACCGATCACCTGACCGCCGCCTTGAGTGGCAGCGCCCAAAGCGCTCTGTAGATCCACTCCGCTAGGAAGAGTTGGGTTCTCGCCTTCAGCATAGTTGACGAAGTAAACTTCAGGGTCGGATGGTGGTGGCGCTGTGACCTCGATCACCCTCTGGTCGTGTTCAGACTGCTTGTTGAGCACGTACACCACGTGCTGCTGTCTCGGAGGAGGCACGACCACGGGATCAGGTCCTTGCAATCCTTCGGGTGTTCGGATGAGCACGATGTTGGTCTCCACTGTTGGCTCAGGGATGTTGACTGGAGCGCTGTTGAACACCACGTTCGAAGGAACTTCATACAAGAACACTCTTCTGTTTTCTCGCGGAGTCACGCATCTTCCGTCCACATGTCGCACTTGCCCGGGGCTGCATCCACCTGAGGACGGACCAGCAGATGGTCCGACGGAGGAGCCAAAGGACGAGCCAAAGGACTGTCCACCAGACGAGCCAAAGGACGAGCCAAAGGACTGTCCAGCGGACGAGCCAAAGGACGAGCCAGAGGGCGTTGGCAGGCTATAACCCTGCGGGCGAGCTGTAACTGCTGCCACTGATGCCAATAACAGGACCTGTAAAAATATACAGAATATATATATATATATATATATATATATATATATATATATATATATATATATATGTATGTATATGTATGTATATATATATGTATATATATATATATATATATATATGTGTGTGTGTGTGTGTGTGTGTGTGTGTGTGTGTGTGTGTGTGTATAAATATATACGTGTACGTATGCATGTGATATGAATACACATACACACATATATGTGTGCATGTGCATATATATGTATATATATAGAGATAGATATGTGTGTGTGTGTGTGCATACATATATGTATGCATATATATATTTATATATATATATAAAATATATATATATATATATATATATATATATGTGTGTGTGTGTGTGTGTGTGTGTGTGTGTGTGTGTGTGTGTGTGTGTGTGTGTGGTGGAAAGATAAATATAAAAAATATATATATAAATACACACACATGTGCGTGCGAAAATGTCTGTATGTGTGTGTAACAGATGTATGCAGTCGTATTGCTCTTCGCACAATAAACCATTAGTAATATGTCTTCACTTCACATTTTGTTCGAACAACGTTGATCCATCGAGGAGGTCCAACTCACCAGATGTTCATGGTGAGCTGTGATGATTCCGGAGGACACGAGCCCTTATATACTACGATCGCTGGCAGAGTGGCAGTACCTTCCCCAGCGTGCCAAGGTATGTACAAGGTCCTTTCTCATACTTTCCACCACCTGTTCTTTTTTTTTATCTGTGTATCCCGCACACATGGGCTCAGGCAATTCTTTTCCCGACCTCTTGCTGACCATTGGTAATGAATAGCCCCATCGTGACTACGCTGATCCTGATACACGATGTTTACACATTCAAGTATATAATTTTCATCTCTGGATATGCACGAGTTTTCAGGGAAGTGACATACGCAGGCAGAGACACACGCACACAAATTCACACATGCACAAACACAATCATACATACACATACACAAAGAATACAAACAGAATATATATGCGCCCCGTGTGATATACAAGTAAGTATATATGTGTATATGTTTATATATATTTTATTATTTATATTTATGTATATATAGTATAGATATGTAGATTTGTAAATATATATATATATATATATATATATAATATATATAATATATATATATATATATATATATATATATATATAGAGAGAGAGAGAGAGAGAGAGAGAGAGAGAGAGAGAGGAACAGTATATATATATAATATAGTATATGTACATATGTGTACATATATATGTATATATCTGTATGTGTGTGAATGTTATATATATATATATATTATATATATATATATATATATAAGATATATATATATATTATATATATATATATATATTTTATGTGTGTGTGTAGTATGTGTGTGTGTGTATATGTGTGTGGATAGTTTATATACTATATAGTTTTATATATAATATATAATATGATGATATATAATTATATATATATATATGAATCCATACTACACAAATATATATATATATATTATAATATATATATATATAATATATATATATATATATATATATTTAATATTTTTAAAAAAATTAAAAATAAATATTAATATATATTAATATTTTAATATTATAATTTTATATAAATTTTTAAATTTTTTTTTTTTTTTTTTTTTTTTAAAAATTTATAATATATATATATATTTATATAATATATTAAAAAAAATAAATATATAATATTTTTATATTTTCCAATATATAATATAAATAAAAAATTTTTTTTTTTCCCCTTCCTTATATTACTTTATATAAGGGGATATTTTTTTTTATTTTTTTATTTATTTATTTTTTTCATTTTATTTTTTTTTTCCCTATTCACTTCCCCAAAATTGATATCCAGGGAAAATTTTAAAACTTTTGGTAACTGTGTATAGGATAGGTGTCAGTGGGATTTTTCCTGGTCCCCCGAGGTTCGGGGGAAAAATTTCCTACCCAGGTGGGAAAAAAAAAA
>NW_023645914.1:0-7895 GCF_015228065.2 Penaeus monodon
CCAGAGGCCTCAAATGACAACTGCCAGGCTGCCACCAACATCTACAGGGCCTCCGCTGCTAGGCAGAATGCCCGGAAAACAGAGGCTAGGTACAACTTTACCACAGGCAAAGGAATCCTGGCCTTTCAAAAGACTCCTCTCAGAGTGGGGTCTTTGGAGCTGTTCAAGCGGGCTCAAGGGGCCTCAACGGTGATAGCTCCAGCTGCCACCACATCCAGGGGGGCGCGCCTTGCTGCTAGACGAATGCCTGAAGCAAAGTGCTCAGGTCCGTCCTTTGCGAGGCAAAGAAAAACCCCTTAGCTGTTTCAAAAAGGAAACCTGTGCAAATTACTTCCACACGTAAACAACCCTTCAAAGGACTCCCAAATCCTGGCAGGGACAGCCTTAAAGGTGGGGGAAACCTTGGCCACAGGTGAGCCAAACCACTTATGAAGAGGTAGTTTGAAGAACTGTATACCATAATCAGGAATGTAGGGAATTCATGGAAAAGGGAAGAACGCAAAATCTGACTACCAGAGATTCATGCCAGGAAAAATCATCGATATCCCTGAGAGGATTCCAAGTCAAGCCCATTATGGGACCTCTGATAAATGGACATCATGGAAGAGTAGCAGTGGATGGTACATCAGGATATTCCTTTCAGGTCATCCACCGCAGACGACACTGCAGGTGAGGGTGTGGAGAATAGGCTTGACACCACCTAGAATGTTGTATTCATCTACCTTCCTTTTGCATAACTCACACATAGATGATTTGTGCAAATTTGGGCAACCCTCGAGGAATGGCCTTGGCGTCCTGTTCTTAAGCGTAGATGCAGTTTTACTGAACAGGGGCATTCTCAATACAGACTGTACAAATGTTCCAATGATTCACTGTTGAATTTCAACTGGCTGGTCATGGAAGACTTACATCGAAGCGACCACTTTCCGTAATTTGGAATAAGTGAATGGTGTTCCAGCCATGGAGTGTACAGTGGAGACTTGAACATGCAGACTAGAATCTTTTTAGATAACTGCAGTATTGCAAGGATCTGTGAATGATTTCCATGTAATCAAGATGATGTTAATCCTTCACATCACTAATTCACCTCGCAGCCGAAGAATTCATTCCAAAATAGCGGGGCAGTACCTCTGGTACCATTGCGGACGATAAATGCAAGAAACTGTCAGAGCAAGAAAAGCTGTATAGCAAGGTTACTTGATCCAGTACAAAAGGGACCCCAGCCAAGGCCAGGCGAGTGCTAAAGGAGGCTAAACGGACATCATGGGAGACAAGTACGTCTCTTCGATTAAACTCTGGGACTCCCTTGCCTGGCTATGGGGACAAGGTGCTTAAGATCACGGAAAAGCACATCCTGTCACCACTGCTCTGAAGATAGATGGCATAATCCTCAACAGGAAAAAAGTATTTGCAAATGCGCTAGCAAAATCCATCTTCAGGCTGAACAGGAATGACATCCAGTGTCATTCTTTAGTAGGGTGCGCAGAAATTCCATACACCATTTTTGCTTTGCAGCTCGCTGTGAGACTGCCCCAGGAAGTGATGAGATTCCTACCAAAAAATCTCACTGACCCGGAGAGCCAGAAGTTCCAGTTGGATCTAATCAATAGGATCTATAGGGAGGGCCAGTTGCCTTCACATGGAAAGAGGCTATAATCATTACTGTTCCTAAACCTGGTTAGGATGCTACACAGCAGGAAATCACAGACCAATTTGTCTCACACCAGCTGCATCTGCAAGCTGAGGGAGGAAAAAATGGTAAACTTCAGGTTGCATGGGTACTAGAAAAGAAAAAAACGTGCTGATCCATATCAATATGGGTATAGAAAAATTGCGATCGACCCAAATGCATTGTGAGGATGGAACACTGCTACACACATTCCTCGCCAGAGAGTCACATGTTATAGTCTTCTCTGACCTTGAAAAAGCATACGATACTACCTAGGAAGCATGGATACTCACGAAGCGTTTGACATGTTTTCAAAAGGAGCATTACCTCCCTTCATACAAAAGTTTCCTCGCTAACAAGAAAGTTTTAGAGTTCGGTGTGAGAAACAGTTCTCTAATCTGGAAGATCAGCTGGAAGGGGTCCAACAAGGGAGTTGTCTAGGTGTGACCCTGTTTGCCATTGCTATAAATGCATCAAAGAGGTTGTTCCAAGGCTGCTATGTAATCTGTATGTGGATGACTTTACACTGTACTGCTCAGGAGGAAGCTTAACCAGGTGTACAAGGGGGACACAAAGACTGCACTAAATCAGTGGGCAACATACCATGGATTCAAATTTTCTCCAAGCAGACCATGGCTTATACATTTCACAACGAGGGCAAGTCCATCCATGTTATCTATTAAGAGAAAACCCACTACAATTTATCCAAGAGTGAAGTACTTGGGCCGATTTTTGACTCAAGGCTTATATGGGTGCGTCAATTAGTTAAAAGTTGAAAGCTACAAAAGGCTTAAGTATTTTGCTGTTCTTCCACACTATCTTGGGTGCAACGCCACAACGATTCTGTGCTTTACTGATGCTATACATAGTAAGTTGACTATGGATGTGAGGCTTATTCATCTGGCAACTTTTTCCCAATGTCTCAAGATGTTGGGACTCATTTCATAATGAAGCTCTCAGAATCTGTATGGAGCTTTCAGGTCTCACCTGTGGAATCCCCTGTATGGGTGGAGAACCATCTCTTTACAACCAATCACTGGGACCTACATGAACCTGATTATTACATGAGACTTCAAAGGATTTGGGATCTCCCACATTCCAGATGGGTTTTCAATCCCCTTGAGGATAGCTGATCCTATGGTAGGAGAATGAGAAATCTTGTGGAAGATCTTAATTTAAATTACACTAAGGTATGCTGGTGGATTCAACAAATTCTCCTGGACAATGAAGCCGAGTGGATTTGGTCTGAATTGGGAAAGGGAAGAGATCTGAAGCAGAAGTAGAGAGAGATTATTCAGCACATTTCTAAGTTACCAAGGGTCAGATGCAATATATACAGATAGTTCGAATATGGAAATGGTGTATGCCGCAGCAGTGAGCAGAAGGGAGACGATCTGGCAGTCTTTCTTTAGCAGCCTCCATCTTCCACTGCAGAGTTACATGCCATCCTGCCGCAGTTAAGATGACTAGAGATCTTATGAAACATTATATTGTAATATACTGTGACTCCCATAGTACATTGGGCAAGCAATCAATAGCTTAAACTCATCACATCCAGTAGTTGAGGCAGGTTCAAGATTAGTTTGCATTGATGTCATCATGTAAAAAGAAAAATCTACGTTGTGTGCCACGCATTTTGGGTATCGTGGGAATGAGCGAGCTGTTTGGCCCTGTAATGCTTCCTTTTCCTCTCCCACACACCGACCTGAACCCAGCATCAGGAGTTGTCTTCGCGATAAAGGGAAAGGGAACAATGAAGGCATACCTCTAAAACAACTGCGAGAGATTAGAGATGCCATGCAGTTGGTGATCAGCATCCATCCCACCGAAAATTAGTTGTATTAACAAGACGAAAAATCGGGCTCACAAAAGACTCATAGCCAATGATGTTAAAAGTGAATTACTTTGTGAGGGTTTCCAAGACCGTTAATGGCCGCACATTAGTGGAAAGATGTGCAACATTCTCAGACCAAAGACTTAAGTACTTGTCTTCCCCATATACACTAAAAAATGTATTGGTGGAGGATTGTGACATAGAAGGTCTTATTATTTTCTTTAAGGTGACTAATATATTAAAAAAAATTTAATTATGCATAATGTTTATGTAATAATTTTTAAATACACTTAGAGAATAAATTTATGCTTTGATTTTTTTTATATATTTATTGTTATTTGTAAGAATTTATTGATAGATTTTTTAAGTATTAAATATTCACAACATTTCTATCTAACAAGGTATTCGCCGCTAATTACCTTAGCTGTTGACGCAGCAGATAATTTGAAATAATCAATCAATCAATCCTGTTTATTGCCTTGACTTCTCTGTTGTTGAGTATATTTCAAAAAAGTAATTCTTCCTCAAAATCATCCAGAATTTTGTAGTGTAGTCCCCCTTTTACGGCTAGATTAACTTCGTCGCTATTTCTTCTGAAGTATTTCTCTGGTAGGTGGTATATTGAAAGATTTTTATTTGGTCTTTTTTTTCTACAGTTGTTGATTAGGATTATATTCGGTGGTGTGCTGCATATGTGTTTGTCAGTTCAAACTTTCGAGTGTTCCATTGCGAAGGGAGGTCATTTTGATGTTTTATTTGCAGAAGTTGGTATTTTGCAATATTCGTTTCTGATCCCTTTCAGTTTGTGTCTTTGCTGGATCATCTCTGCTGTTATTTCGATGGAGTGCCTTGATTTTGTTTTCCATATGCCTGTATTTTTGTTGGTGAATTGTAATTTTATCTACACAAATTTTATCTTTTTACCCAGCATATTTTCCGAATGTTGTATACCATTTGAGGTCTTGAGTGAATAGTTGAAAGCCATTGTCTGTACGGTCAGATGGGATTCCTGACAGTATCTTGTGGTTGGTCTAGGTGTTTCTCTCTGTGGTTTTGGAGTGGCAAAAACGCAGTGGTGAGTTCAAGCTCTGCATCTTGTGATTCTGCCCCATTTGGGAGAGTACTGAATCAAGGCCGCAAACGTGAGACAACTCACTCAGTGTACTACTCTCTGCCCAACAGACTATAGAGATTTCTAATGACATCACATACAAAGTCCTCGTGATCCATATTCATGAACATCTTGCCAACCTAAGGGTAACCTGGGACCTATTTCTAATAACATCACATACAGAGTCCTCATGATCCTTATTCATGCACACCTTGCCAACTTAGGGTAACCTTGGACCTATGCAGAAATTAGGAAAGGCCTCAGAAGAGCTAACATCAAGAACCAGAGAAGGGTTAGTCCATTTTCTTTCACTTTGTCTTTGAAGTCAAGTCATGGTTGAGTATGACTTGCAAGCTGGGGAGTGGGCTGGGAGACCGTGTCTTCAGCAGGATCGTCATTTTTTGCTTCTGTGGTGGTGTTGGCTGGCATTGTTTTGGTGATGTGGTTATTTGACATGGTGACGATGAATATGGGTGCCGAATCCATAACAGTTTGGACCTCGATTTCTGGGAGGTTAGCTCTTCTGAGGCCTTTCTTGACTTCTGCATAGGACCCATGTTGGCAAGGTGTGCAGGCATAAGGATCATGAGGACTTGGGCAGATTTGACCTCTTGGAGGCAGCTTCTGCTACTTTCTTGGCACTGTGTTGTAAGGGTCTTTTGTGTAATATATGTATGGCTTCTTTCTTTTTTTGCATTTGCCTGAGAGTTGTCCAGATTGAGCACAATCACTTTGGTATTTTTGTTTGGAAAGTTTTTCTTGGTGTGCAGGACATACATTGAAGGATGTTGGTTTATCTTCATGTTCTATATTTCTAGGTGAATAGAGAACCAGAGAAGTCTTAGTCCACTTTCTTTCATTTTGTCTGCCATGGTCATGGTTCGAAACCTTACTTTCACTATGTTGGACTTTTTCATGACATAGATATTGTCAATCTGGTAAAGGGAGCACCCTTTTTATGGCCTGTTCAGGTCCTCTTCTTCTTAAGGTTTCATTATCTGGATGATGCAGGAATATCTGCAAATATATAAACGAATTAGTATCTTCAATGCGAAAAAACAGATATATATACGATATGCAGTATGTGCAATTGATAAAGCATGTAAGCAATAACCTCGCAAGCGTTATTCTTGTAATCCTGCATAATGGGAAGGGCACGACCTCGAATTTACATAAAATGTTAATTCTACTTATAGAATTCATAAATTGTGTTAAACAGGCTCTGGCCTCTGAGTCACATTCCTTGACTAAAGAATAGAGTAAGCCTTACGGTCAATTGCTCCGTTGCGGAGATGAATCTCTTCCTCTACTTATTTGTATTGAGGAGGCTGCTGTAGCCCAGATCAGGATAAATTAAAATAAATGAGAATAAATTGACCATGATTAATAACTCTAAATTGTGTCATCGAATCTCGTCTTATTTAGGAAATACCAACATAAGCACGGCCTTAACTGACCAAGACCGAAACAAAATTTGAGAGAAAAAAAAATCACGCAATTTGCTAACTAGGAAAATGGAGTCTGCGGTTAAACGTCTTAAAAATTACGCGATGGTAGTTTGCGCCGGGTAACAATGACGCAACGCTGACAGAATCTACGAGTGAGCTCGTGGTGTGTAAGTAATATGTATATATGGAAATAGACATAAATCTAATAATTCGCATTTCAATTTTTCGGTATAAGGTCATAAATAAAATCAGTGGGAGATAAGGCAACCAGCAAATTTTACTTCTTGAAGCTGCATAAGTAGTAAAAAAAAAACTCTCTTCACTCAATAGTTATATATAGAATATGATAATGTATTTTAATTAATATTAGTTTTTTAAAACATAGGCGTCGCGATAGATCGAAATTTGAGTGAAAGGTCATATCGGATCGGAGAATTAGTTAACTAAATTAACTATTTGTGTCAATAAAATTACAGTGAAATAAAGATGAACATACAATGGTTGGCTAATATCACGAAAAAAGAACGTGTCATGCATTGGATAATTGAAAGTGCTATAATCGATGAAAAAGAAAAACAACGGGTGAGGGACAACGATTATAGTGAAATGAATAAAACATTGTAAAACAGGCAGCTAAAACATGAAGGCAAACTCTTACTCGGTCAAGATAAGACAATATCGAGAACTTTCAAGAAAATCGGAATTTAACACAAATGAATTAACTAACATGTCCGTTGAAGGAACGTTAGGAATGTGACCCTGTCAAGGTCAAGATAATTATTGGGTCCTGTGGTAATTATCGAGTGACAAAGGCCAAATAATTACAATTGGTCTGAAGTTGATTATCGAGTAATCAAGGTCCAGAAAGGTCAATCGTAAAAATACAAATATTAATAAGCAAAGTCACTATGCAGAGAAAATATAGCTAGAAAAAGACTAAATAATGTCTTACAAGAATAATGATATTGACAAGAATAAAAAATGGAACACTTGAGAAAAACAAATGCATTTGAGATTTCACATTTTTTAAAAATTCATTGACGATATTGACCGTGAGATTAGGCGAGGTCATTTTGGGACATAAATGTTGGTTCTCTGCTAATTAAAAAAAAATTTTGAAAAGATCTTAATGGGAATTAGATGAATCGTTAGATCCAAGCGTTGAAATTACAGGATTGTATTACTAGCGGAAAAAGTCAAATATTTCATGCTACAACAATATGAAGCAATACACAAGACAAATTACAATACGCATAAACATCTAAGTAAGAAATCAAGTGACATAATGAAATATTCATCTATAATGTATCATGAAATTTCTTATCGTACAATCCTATACCATCGGAAATTTAATTTAAACCATAAGTTTACATTGCTTATAGTTTAATTTACACAAAAGTAGGGAAAACCTGTCGAAATTTCTTACACAGATACAGAACACGTACTATGAAAGCGTGAGGTTCTTTCCGTCGTTGCACAAGGATTCCATCGCTATCCACCAGTATATGTCACGAGAATGTTAACGAGAGAGAGAGAAAAAAAAAACAGACGAATAAATCACGATATTCAATATATTCAATATACAGTCAATATATATACAAGCTACAAAGTCACTAGAGTACATAGGAAATATATCAGGCAAACACAGAGAAGAGCATATATATGTGTGTGTTGTGTATATATATATAATATATATATATATATTATATATATATAATATATATATATTATATAAATCACAAAAATATAATATATATATATTATAAAAAAAAAATCATAAAAAATTATATATATTATATATATATATTATATATAAATATATATATAATTATA
>NW_023645915.1:2500-7894 GCF_015228065.2 Penaeus monodon
TATAACTTTTTTCAGTTGATTTTATTTTCCCTTTTTAACTTTTTTTTGCCTCAAATATTATTAAATTCCAAATTTCCAATATCTGTGTAGAAACGACGTACAGGTAATCGGCATACCTTATATACTTCTTCTCATATAGACACATCGCATTAGGAAAACAAATAAAGAAAGAAAAAGCAAAAAAATAAAAATAAAAAAAACATTGAACAGCTGATACAGACACGTTGTATACTTCGCCCAAAACACGAGTCAGACAAAAGCAAAACTCGATTCTGCCGAAGCTATTAGCACCTGCCATGCTCTCTGATTAAACTTTCAACCATTCTGTCTCGTACTTTCTTGAGACGTCCGAGGGACTTCTGGCGAGGGGTCTACGGTCTTCGAAGCATTTGCTCATTTTGTTGTTTCTAATTCTCGATTTTTTTTTTTCGTTTTTATTGTGGTTCGTTTTTTATGTATATATATGCGCTAGCAGAGTTTGTCTCAATGTATCATGTACGTTATATCCGACTCTGAGATTTTCAGCTTTCAGTCTGTAGTTTTTGGAAATAAATGGGAAAATGTAGAAAAAGCTTGGCCCCCTTATCCCAGCCATTAATTACTTTATAATCATTTTGGTATTTTTAATGTAATTGCTGCTTTACATGTAATCACGCATTCATATGTAATCACAAAACCAAGTGTCAGTGCGCATACCCTGTAATATATCAGGATTTTATGAACTTTCCAAAACATGATCATAAATCACTTTTCCGTCAATGCAGCAGGAATCTTTTGAGGTCACGTACGCGTTTTCAAAAAACAAAGAATAAATAAGTAAATGATTTATTAATGCATACATGCTATGTTAGCAAATAAATAATCATAAATTTTACTTCGTCCGACAAACGCGTGTGAAGAAAAATAATGAAAAAAAAAACAAGGAAAACAGTGTTCGATTCTTCATCTGACCTCTCTTCCTTTCTGGCTTCAGTTTCGACAGTCACATTCCCATCCTGACGTTACGATTGCGTTTGGACTCGAACGCGTGAGAATTCGAGCGATTGTGTCATCCGTCCGCATTCGCTCTCTCCCTCTCTCTCTCTCTTCTCTCTCTCCCTTTTCTCTCCCTTTCTCTCCTCTCTCTCTCTCTCCTCTCTCTCTCCCCTCTCCTTTCTGTCTGTCTGTCTGACTCTCTCTCTCTCTCTCTCTCTCTCTCTCTCTCTATCTCTCTATCTCTCCCCTCTCTCTCTATCTATCTCTCTCCCTCTCTTTCTTCCTCCCCCCTCTCTCTCTATCTATCTATCTTGCTATCTATCTATCTATCTATCTCTCCATCTCTCGCCATTGCCAATGCTAGAACTCAAGTCAAGCGAGGATGTTTCACTCAGCGCCATCCAGCTGCAAGGGAACAGCGAGTCATCTAAATACATGAATACATGCATTGACCTGTTGTGCAGTCGACTAGTTTCGTTAAGCCGCATCATGTGCCACGTCGAGATAGAGAAAAAGTTATATGCTGATCGCTGTATTCCACAAATTCTTTCCAATTTTCATTTTTGGATCTTGGTAATACCATACTTTGAACAATACCTACTACTACTACTATTATCAACCACGTAACAATACCAACTACGGCATTACCAACCACAAACAATACCAGTCACTAGCCTTATCATCTACTAGTATACAGCCGCTAATATCACCAACCCCTACAGTATCAACCACTGCAATACCAAGTACTAGTATCAACAACAACGAAAAATATCAATCATTAGCAAAACCAAGCGCTAACCATAGCACCACTAGCACTACCATTAGCTGTGACCTCAAACATGATACAGAAGTGGTACCAGACACCTGTGAAAGCTCGCCCTCCCCTGGCTGTATCGTCTTAGGAGTCATCGATACCCCGTCCATATTTCATGTTGATTCTCCATCCGATGGCGCGTCACCCATAGCAAAAATACCCTCCTGCCGACCCGTCCGCTGGAGTCAATAGGCTGATAAAAAATTAGATGAAACAGAGGGAAAAAAACATGTATGTACCGATTGTCATTTGTTGGGTGAGCTCAACACTGCTGCGCCGCCTTCGTCTTTAATGGTTTTCTGTCAATTACCGCCGCATTTTGCATGGGAAGATGGCAAGCTCTCGAGAGGAAGTTGTTTGGAGGGTCGACTGCGCATTAGGAGCGCTCTTGGAGGGCGAAGCGGGCGAGGAATGGACCGGGAAAAACGCTGTGGGGTGATTTTTGGTCCTTTTTAGGGTCAGTGGCATTACAAAGAATATAGTCAACAAATATTTCTTTTACTATAGAAAAAAGTAGATAAAGTGATTGTTGGTTTGACAAATACAATAGATAATTAGTGTGCATCTAGTAGATATACACGCATGTGAGAATGATTACGTCTGTGTGTGGATCTGCATACTATCTATACCTGTATACTAATATATATATATATATATATATATAATATATATATATATATAAAATATATATATATATATATACATACACACATCTTAAATATAATACATAAATATATATATATATATATATATTATATATATATACATATACATACATATGCATATATATATTACAAATACCACACACACCTCACACACACCACACACAACACACACACACACACACACACACACACCCCACACACACCACACACACAAAATATAATATATAAAATATATATATATATATATATATTTTATATATATATTATATATATATATATATATATATACATACATATATATACATAATATATATATACATATATATATATTTTGAAATGTATGTATGTATGATGTATGTATGTATATTTGTATATATGTGTATGTTTATGTATGTGTATATATATATATATATATATATATATTATATATATATATATATATATATATATATATATATATATTTATATTTTTATTTTAGGTATGTATGTATGTATATGTACCACACACCCCCAAAACACCACACACACACACACACACACACACCACACACAAAACACACACACCACACACACACACACACACACATATATACATATTATATATATATAATTAATATATATATATATATATATATATATTATATATATATTATATATATATTGCTACAATGCCCCCGTTCCGTTTGCAAATTCTGATATTATCGTCGCGAAATCTTCAATTGGATGACGAACGCCTTGACCCCTAAACGACCTTGACTTCTTCCGCGCCATCTCTCAAGACGTTGCCCTGCAGAGCCGCCAAGTAGGCCTATATAAGAGGCAAGAAAGCCGGCAAAAAAAGAGAGTTGTTCAGCCATCGATCTGTGCAGCTCCGACTTATAACCTCGCTACTTCTCGGCTGTGACTACAGAATCGTGGTGCTTACATCAAAAATTTGATAAGTATAAAAATTGTGTTCACAACGAGACTATTGATGGTGTATTGTTGTATAAATAAGTTATTGATTAAGAATAATGACTCGTATTTGTGTGATGTGTAAGGTAAATGTTATGCATATTTAAGTGTTGGTAATGGATTGCTTTGTTAAATAAAAATAAAAATCGCTTGCTCTTATGAATTTCCATAAAAGTATTATCATAAAAATACGAAGAGTAAACTAAGTGAACCTAATCACTAAAATCTAATAGTTACCTAGACTAAGTGAATCAACAAAGTTAAAAGCTAAGAACTACCAAATCTATAATTTAAGTAAGCTAAATAAATGCAATGAATTCGGAGATATGAAAAATTAAAAATGCATGGGAGTAAAGCCTTAATGCTCTGATTTTATTATTTTTTTTCTAGTTACATATTCCTAGACTAAAACTAATCTAAGACTAAAACAACTACAACCGTAAAATATATAATAATATATATTATATATATATTTTATATATTATATATATATATATATAATATATAAATAGAGAAAAGAGGAGAGAGAGAGAGGAGAGAGAGAAATATATAATATACATATTATTCATATTATTTATTCATTATTATATTTTATATATATAAAAATATATATACATATATATATAAAATATATTATATAATTATATATATATATATATATATATATATATAAAATATATATATATTTCCCTATCTCGGCGGTTTAAACTGCTTGGCTCGAGCCCGATCTCACGGCAAAGGGAAGGGTGGCACTGCAAATAACCTCTCAATAGTGTATTTGAAAAAATAGTTATATATATATATAATATATATATATATATATATATATTATATATATATATATATATATAATATATATATATATATATATATATATATATGTATATATATATATATATAATATATATATATAATACATATATGTATATATTTCATAATTGTCCTTTGTGGCTTGTGTTGCAGAGTGGTTATGCTGTTAAGGTTCTTTGTGACAATGGGTCTTGTGGGTCTTGTGACTTGAATCGTAAGTTTGCCTGTTAGAAAGAGATGGGCGCTTGGTAGCAATGATAACACCTGCTCTAGGGTGTCGTGAAAGGGGTTATGATGCGTCTCAAATACCTGTAAGTTTGTTTTTATGTGATCGAATAGGTGGTGTATGATAATGCCTTTTTTCCTTCTCTCTTTCATTGTCCCTCCCCCTACCCTTTCTCTCCTTCGATATTTCCTTCCTTCACCCGCTCCCTCTCCCTCTCTGTCTCCCTTTTTCCTCTCTCCCTCCCTTCTTCCATCCTTCTCCCTCTCCCTCTCACCCTCACTTTTCCCCTCTCTCCTTTCTTCTCTCCTCCTCATTCCCCCCTCCCCTCCTTCCCTCTCCCCTCCCCCCTTCCAAAACAAATTTCTTCACAAATAAATCTTCGCCACTGACCTACAAACAAAGGTGATGGAGGCCGGATGCTCCTCGCCAGCGTGTCTTACGGTTAAGGGGAGATACCTAGGGATTAGTGCCGTAGGAAACGACCCATGAATGTGTCTTGCAAGTCATTCTTCCCTCATCGCCGCTCTTTGTGACGTCACACCCGATCATCAGCCAATCAGGATTCGTCATTGTTGTTGACGACATAAGTGGGCTGTTGAGGGGATTTGCAAAGTGATTTGGATATTTTCATTCCATCGTATTTTAAAACACTGGATACAATCATGAATTTATTTTAACTATGGATCTTGAAAAAAAAATAAGACAGAGAGGGTCATTGGCTCGAAAATCAAAGACTTTATGATCTTGCAGGCGGGTCAATGGACCTTCGTGAAGACAAAGCTGCCATAAGGGTGAAATTCCTCTTCTAACCTTATGTTTTTTCCGTGTTCATCGCTCAGTTTAACGCGTGATGTTGACAAGATTAAATGAGTAGAAAAAGGTTAATCCCGCCGTTTTCGTTTCGTGCATAAAATTGAGGTAAGCGATATGTGTGTGCGTCGTGCGTGCGT
>NW_023645916.1:0-7894 GCF_015228065.2 Penaeus monodon
ATTTTCCCTTAAAAAACGGAACCTTGAAAAAAAGGCTTTTCCCGGGGGGGGATTAAAAAAAAAACCCCTTAAAATTTTAAAGGGGCCTTAATGGGGAAACCCATTTAGTCTTTTGAAAATCAAAAAAAAAGTAGAGTAAATTTTAAAGTAGAAAATGGGTGACATGGAATTAAAGTTTGCTAACAAGGGTAGCTCTCTCAACGGCAAAGAACACTAATCGGTTTTCTTTAAAGGGGGAATGGAGGGACTCAACACCAAAAAGAGATGTTTTTAAGGTTGATCACCATTTATGTGATGTTTCTGAGGAATTTTTTCCCAATAAGCATTATCAGTTGCCGCCTTAAAAACTTAGTTGCTTATTTCCAGGAAAAATAATTCCCCCAACAAGAACGAATCCCTTTTTGAGACCAATTGTAAGCATTTTTTTGTCCCTAAACCTGGTAAATTTATTTAAAAAACATGCTTTTGAGTGAAGAGATTTAAGAGTTTTGCCAGGTACAGACCTACAAATACAGGCTTTAACGGGTAAAGGGACAAATAAACATCCCCTAAAAAAATGCTATAAAAAGCAGGTAGTTTGGATTGATTTATTTAGAAATATTAAAATTTTTTTAAACAAAAAAATTTCAATAAATATCTTACAAATAAAATAATAGATTAAAAAAAAAAGCATAAATATTTCTTAAGGCATAAAATTTTTGCATAAACATTATGCAAAAATTAGATTTTTTGAAATAAAGCTCCCAAGGAAATTAATAAGACCCTCTATGTCACAATCTTCCCCCAAACATTTTTCATGTTGGGGGGAAGGACAAATAATACTTTTTGGTCTGGAATGTTGTAATTTTTCCATACAGTGCGATCGTTAAGGCTTTGGCATCCCTCAAAAGTGCTTCATTTTTAGCCATCATTGGCCCCGATTTTAGTTTTTAATAAACTTCCATTTTTGGGTTGGGAGGTGCAGTCGCCCAAACTCCCAAGGGCTTCTCAAATGTCTGCAGTTTGTTCTGGAGGTACCCTCCATTGTTCCCCCATTTATCAGAAGACAACTTCTGATGGGTTTCAGGTCGGGTGTGGGAGGGGAAACGAGATCAAAAGGGCTGGCGGCAGCCCCTTGGGCCCTTTGCAGCTCGCTCATTCCCACTAATACCAACATGTGCTGGCCCCCAAACATAAGTTATTTTTTACGGTTGACATCTGCAAGCCAATCTTGAACCCCCCTCACTATGGATTGATGATTTTAAGCTTTGTGTTTTCAAGGCATACGAGAGTACAATATATCACCAAAATGGTTCGAAAGTTTTCCCGTCATTTTAATGCTGTAAGGAGGGCTGAAAACTCTGATGAAGATCGAGGATGCTAGAGAAAAGACTGTCAGAGCATCTTCCTTCTGCCATGCTGAAAAAACCCACGCCATTTTCAGTTTTCGAACCATCTGTATAAATTGAATGACCCCCGGGGATTTAGAAATGTGCGAAGAAATTTTCTCGGACTTTGTTTCGGATCTCCCCCCTTTCCCAATTCCGATAAATCCACCCGATTTGATTAGCCCAAAGGGGGAAAAAGGGAAATTCCCAACAGCCAAAACCCTTAGAGAGATTTAAATTAAGATTTCCACAAGTTTCCCTCATTTTCCCCTAGGATCGGCTATCCTAAAGGGGGTTGAAAACCAATCTGGAGTGGAGATCCTGGAACCCTTTTGTAGTTCGTGAAAATCGGTTATGTTTTCTCGGTGAATGAAAGAGGTGGGTTCTCCATTTCCCAGCATACAGGGACTCACGGTGAAGGACCTAAAACCCCCACACAGATTCTAGAGCTTATAAAACCCGGGTTTTTTTAACATCCGAAAAAAGGGGGGGTTGCAGATGAATAAGTTCACATCCATAACCAAGTTATAGAAAGCGTTTGGAAAACCGCAGAAGCTTTTGCGGTCTGCACCCCAAGATAGATGTGAAAGAACCCGAAAAATCTAATGCTTTTTGTAGCCTTTACTTTAAACCTTTTGAGTGGGGCCCCCAGTGCCTTGAGCAAAAATTAGACCCAAGTCTTACTCGGGCAAAGCAGTGGGTTTGCTCCTAATAGGGGGAAAGGTGGAATTTTCCCTTTCGTGGAAATGCATAGCCAGGGGTCTTGCTTGGGGGAAAAATTTAACCCCATGAATTTTGCCACTGTAAACCTGATTTTTTTGACCTGAAGGGGCCTTGCACACCCCGTCTTCCTGAGCGTAAGTGAAAGCATCCAATAAGTTTTCATGAGACGAATTTGGAAAAACTTACGTCATTTATAGCAATGGCAAACAGGGTCCATTAGGACACTCCCTTGGGGGAGATTGGGGAGAAACTGTTTCCCACTCGAACCCCAAATTTCTGTTGCGGGGGAAGTTTTGATGAAGGTGGGAAATGCCCCCCTTTTTAAACCCAATGTCTAAAACTTCTTGGTATCCCATCTTCCAAGTAATTGTAACTTTTAAAAGGTAAAAGAAGCTGCTAAAGTGAGGGTTTTCTGTGCGAAGGATTCCCGTATAGCATTTCCATCCTTACAAGGATCTGGGGTCGATCTAAAATTTTCTAAACCCAATGAATGGAGTCGCACATTTTCCTTTCTAGCGATGTCAACCGAAGTTTCCATTTTTCTCCATCACTTGCAGATGCAGCGGTGGGGGAAAATGTCTGTAATTCCTGGTGTGAAGAACCCTTGCCGGTTTTAAGGATGGGAAATGTTAAGACTCTTTCTATGGGGATGGCACGTCCCCCTCCCTAATATCCATTAAATAGGTCCAAAAAACTTCTGGGGTCTTGGAAATGAGATATCATTTGATTGGAATATCGTCATTCCGGGGCCCCATCTTACGGCAGGGCTGCAAACAGAGCCATTTTTTGCGAAAAAAAATGGCAATTTTGTAGGGAAGTTCGCTGCAGTCCTACTGAAAAAACGACACTGGGTGTTTCCTTTCAGCCGAAGGTTGGGGAGAATCGGGCAGTGTAAGATCCCAGAGGAGATTTTGCCAGGGATTTAGCTAGCTCATTAGCAAATCTTTTTTATCTTGATGTTATGAAAATCAATTTTCAAAGCAGGTGGTGGGCAGTGATGTCTTTTCCGCGACTTACACCCCTTTGTCCCACCCCCAGCAAAGGGGGGGGCCCCGGTTAATCAAGGAGACATACTGTCCCATGACGTCCGTTGGCCTCCTTTAGCATCGCCGGGCCCTTTGGGTTTGGGTTTTTTTGTAATGGTAAGGTTATATCACTGGGCTCTTTTAAACCTGCCTTAATGCAGCTTTTCTTGCTCTGACAGCTTGTGGCTTTTACAACCCCATGGACTGGGGGGCGTGGTAACCCCGTACTTTTGGGAAGGGATGCTTTGCTGAAGGGTGAATTCGTGATGTAAGTGTTAACACATCTGAACACTCTGGAAACATTCAAGTCCGCAATACTGCATTTTGATCAAAAAAATTCCATCCGCATGTTAAAGTCGCCATCTCGCACTCCATGGCGGAATACCTTTCACCCCCTCCAAAAGTTTTGGGAAAAGGCGCTTCATGTAGTTTCCATAACCTGCCAAGTAAAAAATTTAATTTTGAATCAGGTGAGAAAATTGACAGGTCTATATTGGAGAATGTCCCAGTTTGAATTGGAAAAGGTGGATGTCACTGTTCAAAAAATCATTGCCTTGGAGCAAGGATCCAAGGCCTTCCTCGAGGGTTTACAAAAATGTCTCCCCAGAGGTGTGCCCACCATTGAAATTCCCCAAAAGTAGAAATGGATGTGGGAACTGCTCAAATAGATTTTTCCCAAAAATTTAAAGTTTAGATTTTGTGGGGGAAGGTGTGGAGCAACATGTAAAGGGCATGTCAAACCTTTCTCACACCTTCCCTGCTGTTTTCTGCAGGTGGATGGCCGGAAGGGAAAATCTTGCGTACCATATGCTACTTCTTCATGAGGCATTGTCAAAAATCCCATAATGGGCTTTAACTTGAAATCCTTCAGGGAAAAGGTACAATTTTCCCCGGTCAAACCTGTGACATAACAAACTGGTTAATGAAGCTATATATTGCATTTTTTCCCCTTTTTGCAGTTCCTTGGATTGGTATCCAGTTTATAATTATTTCTTATAAGGTTTGGGGCAATGGGTCAAGGTTTGCCTCCACCTTTAAGCTGTCCCCCTTCCCTGATCCCGGGAGTACCTTTTTAATGGTGTTTACCCGTGGAATTAGTTTCCCAGGTTTCCCCCGGACAGGTTTGGATTTCTTTGTGGGCAAAGAGTGGACCTGAGCCTTTTCTTCAGGGGGATTTTGTCTAGCACGGAGGCCCCCCTTTTGGGTGTGGGAGCGGGGTCTTTTTCACAGGTTCGGATTCCTTTTCCTGGGAAAGGGCGGCCTGAGCCTTTACTTTAGGGCATTCTGCCTAGCAAGAGGCCCGGGATGTGGGGGGCAGTGGAGTGTCCCGTTTAAACTTGGAGCCTTTTAAAGTTGGCTCCAAAAAACCTTATTTTGGGAGGAGGGGTTCTTTAATAGACCCCTCACTCCTACTCCGTTTCTGTGGAAAAACTCACCCAAGCGTGTCAGCAATTTGCGACTGGGTTTTTAAAGGGGAAATGGCAGAGTGTTGTTTAAAAGCATTTTGGGGGTAAGGGTTGGGTGGGAAGGAGGATGGGGTAGAACCCAAGCAAAGGACTTACCCGGCATGCAAATAGCACACGGGCACGTCGCTTTCCCCCCTTTAAAAATAAATTTCTCCTTTTCCTTTTTACCAATACTTCCTTTTAAATTACCTTTTACATGCTTAAGAAGCTTCATGAGCCTCTTTGCAGTGGTAAAAAGCATATTGGACTGGGCAGTTTTTCATTTCCTTTTGACCTGTTGTACCACACCTTTTCACATACTCTTGGGTTGCCCATTTTCTTTAAAAAAGGCAAGAGTTGGGTCCATGCCCATAACCCGGCAGTGGAAGCACCACATGGGTTTTGGGTATGGCTTACCTTTAGGTGGTACCCCTGCTAACTTAACCCATCTGGAAGGGCTAAAGTTAAATTGAAGAAGGCTGGGGTCCTGTTCCAACCCCCAACTTCTTCTTAAACGGTTTTTTTTCTGCCCCACATTTAAAATCTCAGTTCCCTAACAGTTTTCCTCAGAAACTCAGGTCTCGGGAAAAAAAAAAAATTTCCCCTTCATGATTGAGGGTTTTTTTTTAGGAGAAATGAAATTTAGCCCCAGGGAAAGTGATACGCACGCAGACGGCATCTCGTTGGTGACGAAACTCAACTATAGCACCCTCTCGTGTGGGGGGATCGAGGATCCGTTGACATACCAAAATTTTCGAGTACTTCGAAATGTCAAGACCATGAGATACATTCGATGGTCTTCACTAAAGGTACTTACTAAATGAAAGTTTTCATATTTACCAGGGAAGATTTCCTTTGTGGATTTAGGAGGACTTTTCCCTTTTACCGGGTTTTTGGGGCCCGGGAAACATTAGATTCCCATTTTGCCTTTGGAAAAAGGTTTCCCAAAAGGGAAAAAACATGATTTTCCAAGGGGGGGTCGGGGGATGCATAGGTCTCAGGAAAAGAGTAGATCTTTGTAAAATTTGTATACTATCAAATTGGGGAAATTTTTCATTTCCTCACCCCCCCCCACATGGAGTCAAGAGGGGGGGAAAATATATTGGGGCCAAAATTCCCCCCAGCCACAGGGGGAATGAGGAAATATACGCGCTATATTTCAGTATGATGGCAGTCAGGGACCTTTTACCCACTAAATTTAACTGCTTACCCTAGCCATTTTGACCAGGATTGATTGACCGGCCTTGTCAAGCCACCCGGGCTACCAAATAAGGACCAAAGAGGGGGTTTTTAGCTGAGGGCCAGCTTTTCAGCATCCTCAACCTCCAGGACTCCGTCTCCGGTAATACGGGAGCCACCACGGGAAAGACACTGGGAGAGTTCTCCCTGGTCCAAGATGGAATGAACCCGGGGGGGTGCACCATCCCCTCTCATAGGGTTGGTGCACCAGGAAGCCATTTTGTTCTCCTCATGGTGACCCCTAAGTAGGGTAGCCCCCTGTCCGGCTCACAAAAAATTGGGACCCCAGCCCCCCCCCCCGCGGGGAAGGCGGCTTCCGTTAGGGGGGAAGATGAACACCATCCCGTTAATTCTAGACTTAAAAAATTTGATGTTTTGGGTAAAACTGGTATTGGAAAGTCCCAGGGTCTTAAAGCTAGACTATGGGAAAACAGAAAAAAAAAATTTGGGGCGAGGACTCACATTAATTACCCCTCTCTCTCAGTTAATAAAAAACCAAAAGTTACCACATGCACTAAATGCTCACATCCCACTACATCTATAAAATGTAACAAAAAGCCACGTCGGTCAGGGGGACACAGAATTCAGCCACTTTTGGTGGTGAGAATTTAAAAATAACCGTAAAAATAAGCCCGTTTCCCCCTTTCTTTTGAAGGAAAATAGCGAAGTCGGAAAAATTAAATGCTCCATTGAAAATGAGACTTCTGAAAAATTTCAAAATATTAAAGCGACTACACACCCCCATAACCAGCTTCTTGAATTAAATAAAAAACCTTACTTCGGGCAAAAAATTTCCCTATGTACAAAAAAGGGGTTTTATAAGTAGGTATAAGAAAACTCTGAGGTTCCTCTTCCACACAAAAAATACTGTAAAATTTTTGTTAGTTTACTGCAATTTCATTAAAACTCCGTAAAGTCCCGAATTACGGAAAAGAATTGCAAACTTTTTTGTTAGGGCCCGGATTAAAATTAACACACCCGAAACAAAAAAAAACATTTTTTTTTTTTTTTAATTTATCAAAAACCAGAGATTCTTACCCACCCCCTGATCACTAAAGGGCTTGTTGGACGGGGGGCCTTGGGGAAAATCGACTTGTTTAAAAGATTGGAAAAGTAAAAAGAAATGTGAAAAAGAAAGGAAAAACGAAATTTAGGGCTGTACCTACCTACATAGGGGGTGGCTGAATTTGGAATTTTGGGGCACTAACTGGGGCACACTTCAGAGGGTCCCCTTTTAGGATGCCGTTGGCAGGGAAATATCTTGCCCTTTTCTATAACGCAGGAATCCCGAGCCCTTTTGAGAACAGTCAACACTTATTGGGGGAGACAAAAACCCGGGGGTTCAAGGGGAAATTAAGGGAGTTTTCCCCAACCCGGGTTTCCCCGAGCCCCAAATTCTCATCCGCCATAGACCGTTGGCAAGTAAGGTTTAAGTATTATTTTATCATTATTATTATTACTAGTTAGTAGTATAGTAAAAATAATTTCGCCCTTTTCATACCGCCGTCATCTTTAGTTTTACTATTATTTTTTACCACATTATTTTTCATTCCTATCACTTGATAATGGGGAATAATTGTACACATGCAAAAACAAAGATACAAAAGGTTCTTTTTTTTCCCAAAATTCCTCCAAAATTTTTTATGAAGTTAATTGCCAAGCAGCCCCCCCCCTCTCTTCCCTCAGAAAAAAAAGGAAAAAGAAAAAAATGAGAAAAAAGAAAAAAATTTTTAATAGATTTTATATTTTTAGAACTATTGCAATTTTTTTCCTATAAAAATAGGTAGAGTTCAAAGGAAAAAAGACTTGGGGTGCGTTAGTTGGCGTTTGGGCGATTGGGGGCAACGTTGAAAAGGGGTAGGCTTTCTCTTGATTTCGAATAAGTTTTTTTGGGCTTTTATTTACATCTTTGTTTCTTTTTTGGTTAGATTGCTGCTGTCGGATCATCCCGCCGACTTCTAAGCTGCAGTTTTTTATCAATACAGTCAAGAAAATATGTTTCAGTTTTTTTAAAAAGTTCGAAAAAGGTTGCAGAAAAAGGGTTTTTAAGCTTAATTTTGCTACAAGAGTACCTCAAAAACATGTAGCAGAACGT
>NW_023645917.1:0-7893 GCF_015228065.2 Penaeus monodon
AAAAGTTTTTAATTATTCTTTCTAATTTCTTTAAGTAAATCTGTAAAGGTAATTGTGATACTGATAAAAGGAGATAATAGTGTTAATAAAAGCTAATTATCTGTGAAAACCCGAGTAATTATTGATAATAACGTTTTTAACGATAATGGCACTTGACATTGCACTAGTGGAACGCTAATGCACTTTTAATATAATACCTGATATTGAGAATTACAAATATAACGCCGAAATATAATACTAAATTGAAATTACCTTTACAAAATGACTTTCAACTATGAAAGAGTTACAACTGTACAAAGATTTACTTGTGTAATTTTACAATTTAAAATAACCTGGAACAGCAACAACACGTCGTAAAATAGAATAAGGGCCCCAGAAAAAATGTATTTTAAGAACACCATAAAAGCCAATACAAAACTCTGATTGGCCATTCATCAACGTTCCGCTGAATTCTCTCCAACGCTCGCTCTGAAGAGCACAGGTAACACCAACGCCCCGCAAGATTGTGCTATGAATATTACATCCTCTCCGGGGGAACCGCCATTGCAACACATCAAGATCCCACCATCAACACAAATTTCGATTATTATCACGGGCATGTAACAGGCTTTATTGCACCGTGCCTCGTTTACCGTGTCTGAAATCACGCGCGCGGCTCACTAATGGCTTTCGGTAATGTGTACGTACGTGAGTGTGTCGCGGTAAAGAGAGATTTTTTTTTCTTTTTTTTTTTTTTTTTGGGGGGGGGGGAAGTAAGTGCCTTCGTAAAATCGGGATCGTTTGCCGATGATTGCATAGTGTTCAATGAGGCTGAGATCTTAGCGTCGGGTTTTGTTCGTGTTGTTTGTATGAGGGTATGGGGTATGTTCGTTTAATTGTGACGTTTTTATTCAATTGTGGAAGTTAAGGATTTTTGTTTTATGTGTGCGTGCTTTCTTGTTTGTTCAAGTTTATGGCGCTGTTTACAACTGCGTATTAACACGGGTAGAGTTAGGTAGCGAATTTTTTGAACATAACGGCGAAAGCGGTACTATCGCGATAATTAGAAGCCCCCATGCCTGTACTATATAATATATAGCATATTTTGTAATATCCAAAGTTTCCATATATCAGAAAGGAAGATAGATATTCTGGTTATATATATATTATAATATATATATATATTATATATATATATATATATATATATATATATAATATATCTATATTATATATATATATATAATATATATATATTATATATATATAATATATATAAATAATATATATATATAAAATATACATATATATATATATATATATATATATATATATATATATAAGGTGGAATAATGCAATGCCGCATTGATATCGATAAATAACAACTCTCCCTGACCAGGACTCGAACCTAGGTCACTCCGGGTATGAAACCGGAGGCCAGTGCTAAACCAACCATGCCACACGACCCACTAAAAGGAGTGTGCAACTAGGATCTCACTAGCTCCATAGACATTACCTATCTACTCATACTTGAGTAATGATACCGAAGTTTTACGCACACTCCCCGTGGGCACTCGGTGCCAATTGATATAGCAATTCAAATCCTAAGTTAGATGTACTGAGGTATATTTATGAAAGATGGACTAATGCGTGTGTGTGTGTGTGTATGAATCATCATCATCATCATCAAGGGGCTAACGCCGACGGGGGCGCATGGCCGCATCCACCCTTCGCTTCCAGCCACGAGGATCCCTCGAGGCGAGTCTCCAGGCAGGCACACGGCCCAAGCCATGATCTCCTAGGACGTCCCACAGGTCTCCTCCACCCAGGGTTGTCTCGCAGAGAGACAACCTGATGGGCAGGGTCGTCCATAGGGAGGCGAGCTAGGGGGCCCATATAGCCTGATTGGCGTCCCGGATTATGCAAGTAACAGGTCCCATGCCAGTCTCACAGTGTAACCGCCGGTTGGACACGTGGTCCTGCCAACTGTACCCCATGATCCGACGGGGGACTTGTTACAAAGGCATAAAGGCGAGACTCCAAGGCACGGATAGTTTTCCAGGTTTCGTTTCCCATAGAGCAAAAACTGGAAGTATCAAGGCCTTGAAGACACGTAGCTTGGTCCTTCTGCATAGGTACCGACATCTCCAAACGCTCTTGTTGATCGAGTTCATGGCTCCTGTTGCCAGACCAATCCATCTACTGACTTCCTGGTCTGACAACCCGAGAATTGGACTACGCTACCAAGGTATGTAAAACTTTCTTGTGACTTGAAGTCCTCGGCCGCAAGCATGGATCGACTGAAGGGGGTTCCCCTGGGCCCTAGGGGCTTCGCCTCATTGCTAAATGCATCAAGAGCCGCCCAAGTGACTCCAAGGACTCAGATGGATGGCAACATCGTCGGCAAGTCAAGGTCCGAGACCTTAATATTGCCTAGTGTTTGCTTCCGCACTGACTTTGGCTAGTAGCTCTGCCCTTTTATCCAGTCCATACAAGTGTTGAAAAGTGTGGGTGCAAGGAAACAGCCTTGCCTCACCCCTGAATTATCAGGGAAGAAGTTCGACATACCCCCACCACACTTTACAGCACTTTCAGTACCAGGTATAGAGGCTTGCTATCAGGCCAATAATTCTGTGTCGGAATTCCTCTGAGCCTCAGGATCCCCCATAGCGATTCCCGATGCACCGAGTCAAACGCCTTCTTGAGGTTGATGTAGGCTGCGAGCAACCCACGACCAAACTCACAACGGCGTTCCACAATTACTCGAAGCGCTAGTATATACGGTCTATTGTGGACTTGCCAGGAGTAGTAATCCAGACTGTTCCGGTGTCTGGTGCCTCAGTAGGTGGTTGCGATTCGTTTCAGAAGAATGTGGCGAGAACCTTGCCTTGTATGCTGAGCATGTAATGCCACGGTAGTTGCTACAGTCCCATCGATCCCTTTCCCCTTCCAGAGAGGGATGACCACGCCCTCAGCAGGTCAGGGGGAATGGTACCAGACTGCCAAATGGCAGTCAGGACTGTATGCAGGCCCCGAGCCATAGGTTCACCCCCAGCCTTTAGCAGTTCAGCAGGGATATCACATATGCCTGCAGCTTTCCCACTCTTCAGTTGGAATCGCCAGCCTAACCTCTGTTAGGGTAGGAGGTTCCTCGCTGATGGGTGGGTTCCGGCACAGGCACGCGGCATCGCTTGCATCCAAGCTAACTGTTGGAGGCCCACCTGGTACAACTGTTCAAAATACTCAGCCCAACGTTCACGAACCCCAACATGATCTGAGATGATCCGTCCATCCGCTGATCGGACTGCAGTCATCTGGGGAGGAGGGCTTAGGGTTCATTTTTTCTCAGGGCTTGGTAGGCAGGGCGAAGGTCATTTACCAAGAAATGGCCTTCGACCTCCTCAGCAAGATTCCTGATAGGATGTTCCTTGTCCTTCTCAGCAGTGTCCGAGCCCTACGCACCATGGAACGACGCAAGACTTGATTCCCATTCAGCCGACCCTTGTGACACGCTTCGTGGCCTTAATGTCTCCAGGGAGATGGTATTCTGCCTTGTCCTTGGGCGTACGCCAAGGGAAACCTCCTGAGCTGCTTTGAGTGTTATGCGCTTGAAGGACTCCACAGAGAAACTGGGTCCGTCAGGTTGCTGGTTTCTGTAAATCGATCAGAGACTGCCGTGGCAAACCCACGGGCACACTCCTCCTCCCTTAGTCTGTCCAAGTGAAACACCTTAGGGTGGCCACTGGAGGGACGGGGAGTTTTGAAGTGGACCCGCAGCGTAGCCACAAGCAGCCAATGGTCGGTGCCACAGAACTCAGCACTCCGGTTAAACCCTGCAGTTCTGAAAGGATCCTCCATCGCGTTTCTGACAAGAATGTGGTCGATCTCCTTTGGGCCCCATTACCCGTATCGCTGTACCAAGTCCAGCGATGCGGGTTGCAGCGCTGGTACCAGGAGCCAGAGATCCTCATTTTCTGGGACCTAGCAAAGTCCCGGAGAAGGAGACTATTCTCGCTGCTGGGATCAGCTCCCGAGCCATGGGGCCGACAGACATCTCGTAGCCAGCTCGGTCACAGCCAGATACCGCATTGAAGTCACCCAGAACAATGCGAATGTCTCGCCGGGGGCAATCGTCTGCCACAGATGCGAGTTGGCGTAGAACGCCTCTTTCACATCGTTTTATATACACGGTAGGAGAGTATACAGCAATAAGAGAAAAAGAAGCCAAAAGCATGCTTCAGTCTCAATGCCATGATACGCTCATCAACCGTTTTCACCTCGACTACCGCGGGCTGAAGTCGACTGGAGATGGCTATGGCTATACCTGGAGGTGGTGACCATCGCTACGGCCCGACCAGTAGTAGGTGTACCCACCTACACTGATTGTGCCGCTACCAGGTCTTCTCACCTCTGAGAGGGCAGCCACCTCAATTCCCAGTCACTTCAATTTTCCCCCGATAGCAGAGGTAACCGCTCATCCTGCCCAAGGACCGGATGTTTCCAAGCGCCTACCCGGAAAGCACGCCTGAGGTTTAAGCCTCGGGTGGTCACTCCGGGTGCACGCCACTCTGCCGCCCCGCTAACACAGCCCCCAAAAAAAGGGGGTTGGCAGTGCTGTGGGACCGCCCTATCCACCTGTGGGGTTCCGAGGGCTTTCCCCCCACAAGCTTCATGGTGGGTTGGCGCCTGCGGGGCGCAGGCGGGACGAGTAACTCACGTTCCAACCTGCACCCCGACATTTGCCCCCCCCGCGGGACCCACAGCCCGCCTTACTTGCTGGGGAGAGGGACAACACCCCTCCCCCCAGCATTTCCATTTATACAGGGCGTTGCCAGAGGGTCATTTTTGGGGGGAGGAGGACTGGCAAGGCCCACCTCCCCGAGCCCGCCCCATTACCCAGGGTGGCTAGGGGGCAGGAGTTGGTACGAAGCAAGCGTGCCACACGGCCGGTGGGGCCCTAACTCTGTCCTCTAGGGCCTCCTGCTGCTCCGAGATCCCCCACAGATTTTTGCCTGGACCGCAGGTACCCAGTTACCCATGGGTGGCCCAGGAGGCACTGCAGAAGTCTTGATGGATGGAGAGGCTGTGACCTGGGAGGGAGATTATGCAGAAGCTGCTCCCTTTTTCGCACTGGGCTAGCCCGGGTGGAAGCTGCAAGCGAGAAGGCAATGCAAGCCCTTAACACTATCTAGGCTACCACCCATCGCTTCAACATCACCATGCGCGTGAAGCACCCACCCATGTGTATGAATATATATGTATAAATATATATATACTAAAAGGTATGATGAGAATGAATATGTTTCACAATACAAGAGATGTATTTGGCCGGTTCGATTGTATCTTCGTCTGAAATACATATATTAAAGAAATTATATCAGACATGAGCTGACGAAACATCTGACGACTGTGACCTCCCACTCGTTGCTCGTATAATTGTTGCCGTGACCTTGGTCTCGCCATGGGTTCCCCCCTGAGTGCGTCCCAAAGGGCTGCGCGTTCATGAACACACACCACACACACACACACACACCACACACACACCCCCACACACACACCACACACACACACACACACACACACACACCCCAAAACACACACACACACACACACACACACACACACACACACACCACACACACCCACACCTATCTCTATCTATCTATCTCTCTTCTCTTTTTCTCTATCTATCTATCTATCTATCTATTTTATCTATCATCTATCTATCTATCTATCTATCTATCTATCTATCTATCTATCTATCTATCTATCTATCTATCTATCTTCATACAATGCCTTACTCCCGAAATGCTGACTTGAGCCCGATCTCACAGCGAGAAACCGACCTATCACCTAGAGAGGTCCAAAACAGGTATCGTCGGGAAATCGCCGCGTGGCAAAAGGGTTAGCACAGCGAAACGTGGTTGATTAGGAAAAGGCATCCAATCAGGCAAGGTTGGCACGCAAATAGCCTCTCAATAGTGAATTGAAAGAGGCCTATGTCCTACAGTGGAATGAAGGGTGTTAAAAAAAGTATAAATATATAGTAAGTATATGTATATCATATATATGCAGATATATGCTATATATATATATATATATATATAATATTTTATATATATATATTAAAATATATATATGCATACATATATTATATATATAAACATATAAGTAAATAAATAAAAAATATATATACATATAAAAATATAAAATTTTAAAGCACACAACACACACACATAAAACACAAAACACACACACACACACAACACCACCACCCACCCAACACACACACACACACACACCACACAAAACACACACCACATATATATATATAATTTTATATATATATTATATATATATATATATATATATATATATATATATATGTGTATATATATTTCAATCTGACTTTTTTATCAAAAACCATATCTATACTTATATCAATATGCATCTTTATATCTTGTATTCATCTGCATATCTTTTTCCTGATTCTTGTTTTTCCCAAGTCGCACGTCAACCTAGAACCCATGTTTCAGAACCATTCAAAAGGGGTTCTTGTTTGACGTCAATTTAATTACAGCTCGCCCCTTCTCCTTATCTAATTACAAACTAATCGGAGCGCGTCTTCAATAGTGGCGGGTAATAATGACTGAGGACCTGAAGCTTGTATATCAATAGTTACAGTTAAATAAACTTGTGGTGAAAAGTTCTAATGCCCCACACGTGACGCTAAAAGTAATAATAATGAGAAAATGAATTCTAGTAGATGTAATGTAGAAGTACACGTTACTGCAGTAGTTAGTAACCAGTTTAAACCAGTTGTAACCCGTATTCGTATAATAATTGATACTATTTTTGTGCATCACAAAATAGTAGTTATAGAACTGATAATATATCATAATTCTGTTAAATAACAATACAGCAGCAAGTTGGAAAGGAGTAGTATTACCCGTCTTATATATCGCTTAAGGAAACTTGGAAGACACAATTCAGCGATGCCTTCAACACGAAAACAATGAAAAAATGCTCCTCTTGAGGTTATAGTAACCTGCCCTATTTTCTATTATGTTTATAATTCGCATGGTTGCTTATAAAGAAATATAGAGTGAATATGGTAGTTTGTTATTCTTTATTGCGTGCAGTTGCATAGTGCATCGACTAGACTGTGATTAATACGCTAGCATTGTATCCCCCACTTACGTGTGGAGAAGCGCACGCTGTGATTGGTTGCCGCCAGAGACATGAGACGCGCTCTGATTGGTTCGAATTAGATAGGTTTATGTTTTGTGAATGTAAATTTGCGTCCGGGATAAACTCATAGATGATAGATGAAATCTTGCTAAATCCAATTGATATTTTAATTAACAACCACACGGATACGAGATATGGAGCAGATATTCCCGGTCAAGAAGGATAAGGAATGAAAAGATATGTACCTGAAGTCCTGTCATCAGCGATATCTGCTAAAACAATCAGAGAAGTTTGTTCATAGTTAGGAAAAAAACATCGTATGAATATATATATATATATATAAAATATATATTATATATATATATATTGATACTATTGCGCGAGTGTGTGTGTGTGTGTGTGTGTGTGTGTGTGTGTGTGTGTGTGTGTGTGTGTGTGTGTGTGTGTTCGTGTGTGCGTGTGTGTGTGTGCGTATGTTTCTATATTTTTATATGCATGTATTATTATATATATATATATATATATATATATTATATTATATATATATATGTGTGTTTTTTGTGTGTGTTTTGTGTGTGTGTGTGTGTGTGTGTGTGTGTGTGTGTTCTGGTGTGGTGTATGCGTTTGTGTGTATGCGTGTGTATGTATATATAATATAATTATAAAATACATATGCCACACACCCACATTAAAAAAAAAAAAAAAAAAACACAAAAACACAAA
>NW_023645918.1:0-32500 GCF_015228065.2 Penaeus monodon
TTTTAAAACCTTTCCTTTTTTGGTTTTTATTTTATTTTTAAAAAAAATTGTTTTTTTTTTTTTTGGGGGTTCATAAAGAGTGACTCAGGTAATATACGGAAGTCAACGTGAGTTAAAATGGGCCCCCTTAGATAAAGCCCGAGTGGATTTCCGTAGAAGGGAATAGTGGCTTTCCCCATAGAGAGGAAAGGGGGGCCCATAAAATATTTTCCCCACTGTAAAACCCCCTTCCAGTGATCTCCCAGGTTAGAAAACGTTTCCCACCGAACTCTAAATTTCCCTGTTAGCAAGGAAGCTTTGTAAAGGTGGTAATGCTCCTCTTAAACCAAGTATACTTTTTCAAGAGTATGCCAGTTTCCAAGTGGTACTGTAACCTTTCTAGGTCAAAGAAGATGCAAACATGGAAATCCGGGGGCGAAGGAAATTTTGGATAGCAGTTTCCTTTTCAGTGATCTGGGGCCCGATCTAAATCCTCTAAACCCCAATTGATATGGGGTCACACGTTTTCCTTTTCTGCAGCCTGTCAACCTAAAAATTTTAACTTTTTTCCCCATACTTCAGATGCAGGGGTGGAAAATTGATCTGAAATTTTCTGGTGTGGAAGCACCCCTTACCAGGTTTAGGGCGGGAAATGTTAAGCCTTTTTCCCATGGGATGGACCGTCCCCTCCCTATAGCCCTATTAAATAGGTCCAAAAAATTTTGGAGCCCCCCAGTAAGTGAATCTTTGGTATAAAATATCGCCACTCCTGGGCATTTTTACGGTAGAGACTCAAAGAAGGCCTCCCCTTGGACAAAAGGGCGAAGAACGGCAGGGGTGTCGTTCCGTCAGCCCGAAGAGTGGAGAATCAGGCATGAAGATGTCAGAGGAGATCTCGCCATGGATTTAGCTACTCTTTAGCAACACTTTTTTGTCTGTGATTTGCCATCTTCTTCAAAGCAGGTGGGACAGTGATTGTCTTTCCGTGATTTTACACCCCTTTGCCCATACCCATGCTAAGGGATCCCAGAGTTAAAACGAGGGGACATATGCTCCAGATGCGTCTACTCCTTTAGCACCGCCTGGCCTTTTTCAGGTCTTTTTTTAATGGTCAAAGGGTTTAAACACTGGGGGTCCTTTAACTCCAATCAGCTTCCTTGCTCTGACAGCTTTTTGGCATTATAGACCATGGACCGGGGTCGACGGAAAGTCCCCACTTTTGGGACGGAGCTTCGCTGCAAGGTGAATTCGTATGTGAAGGATTAAAAGCATTTGAAAACAAGATCATTTAGATCCCTTTCAAATGCAGTTGTCTAAAAAAATTCCAGTCCGCATGTTCAAATCGCCATCTTGCACCCATTGGGTGTAATACCACACCCAAAAAATTTAAAATGGTTTCTTCCGTAAGTTCCCTTTACCCTGCCAAAATGAAATTCATCTGGGAAACAGGGGCCCCAAAGATAGGCATATTGGAGAATGTCCCCGTTTGAATTTGGAAAGTGGGGATGTCACATTCAGTAAAACTGCTTTTTCTTAAGAAAAAGGGCTCCAAAGGCCTTCCGGAGTGTTGCACAAAGTGCTCTCCGAAGTTTTCCCCCCAATTTAAGCTGTCCCTTTCCAGGGTCATGGGAGAATCTTTTGTAGGGGTTTTTTACCCCGGAATATTTCCACAGGCTTCCTTTTGACAAGTAGATTTCTTTGCCTGGGCTAAGGGCGGGCTAGCCCTTTTTTTCATAATTTTATCATTAGACATAAATTTTTGTTTTTAGTTTTTAAAATTTTTATTGTAGATTTTTTAAAATTTTAAAATTTTAAAATTTTAAATTTAAAAAAGTATTTGCCCCTAAAGCAATAATGTTGCGGGAGATAATTTTAAAAATCAATCTCAAGAGCGTACTTCAAATGCATGCACTGATTTCCTGCGGGGCGTGCTGTGTTTTTGGGGTGCTTATAGTGTATATGCGGCGTGCGTGTGGGGTAGTTAGATTGTCAGCTTTAAAATGTAGAAATTCTCCCCCCCCTTTTAAGTAACATTTAAAAGTCTCATTCAAATTCTCGCGGAACTACTTTGGGGGGGCATGAATGCTTTTACTATAGGGTAAATGGAATGCCCGGAGTTTAATATTTTCTCGTTTCCCTGAGAAAATTATAACACGTTTTGATAAAGAATATCAATTTTTTAAACCTTAATACAAGGGTTACAAAAATAAACCACAATTTTGTTAAACATAATATTGAAGTATGAGCTACCTACATTAATCAAAAGCAAATTTTGATAAAAGCAAGACATTTTTTTACTTTAGCCACTATGCAAAAAAGGTCATACAATTTTCTTTGAATATTTAAATTTTTCGTAAAAAATTTTTTATGACCTGGTCAAAAATTATTTTACCTTTTATTTAAAATTATGATAAATGTAGATCTGTTATTTTAGTCATTTTGGGAAGGGGCCTTTTGTTTTTTATTTCTCGAATAAAACTTTTTAAGGGAAATTTAGGAAATTAGAATTACGAGTTTTTTCATGTATATAAAAATTGCATTAACGTTTTTACGCGTTCTAGATAAAAAGCGGAGTCAAAAAATGTTTTCCCCCTCAGACAAATTACAAATATTCAAAAAAACCCTCTGGTGGAGAGTATTCTTGAAGAGGTTGGGGTCAGGAGGCGGGGGACGAAGGGGACTTTTAGGCGGGGTGCATCCCCTTCCCCTGTGGCTCGGGTGGGGGGCCCCGGCGGCCGACGGGGGGAGGCAGGGCTTTATCCCCTGAAAAGAAATATGAAAAAAAAAAGTGTAGGAAAGTTTTTTTGGCTGTTTTTTTTAGATGGATAGTTTAGTGAAACCATTATGTTATTCGATTTGTTTCTCATGAAATTCAATTTTAAGGTTCTGGTATTTATCACTGTATGATTAGACGAAACATATGCTTGTAATATATGATCCCTGAGTTAAATGTTATACGCTGTTAAGACTTAGCCGTGGTTAAACCCTGATATTAATAAAGTTTTCATATCAACGTCAGAGAGTAGAGAGAGACCAACAAGTGGCCTGGTAGATGCCCGAAAGTAGGTAGTAAACATTCTTTTTAAATTACCATTACATAAGAAAGAAGCATTGCAGCTGTGGTAAATATCATAATACAAAATTATAAAATACTATAGAATCTGATTACAGAACAATACTACAGTATCATTTTGAGGAACAGTATTGGAAAATCCTGGTTTATAATTAAATATCTTCTTCACGAGCTATGGCTGACACGTGGTCACTTGGATACCTATTCAGATGTTTCCATGTGCATTATTGAGGGATTTAAAACTCGCATTCAAGGTAGTAGTGTTAATGAATTTATAGATATGAATAATAGCTATTCTATGCTAATAGAGGTTTTCATGAAATATATAATTAAACTTAAAACACTTTCAGATCAGGGGGGGGGGTATATATGGCATGAATCTTGCAATTTGGTTTGTTGTCATAAAGTAGTTATGTTCCTACAAGGAATTAGTATTTGAACCTTTATTGTTTTTATCATTCCTAAATGGAGTACTCATTTGTTTTCTCTTCTTTTATGGATGGTTTTGTGTTTTGTGTTCCTGTTTTGTGGGGTTTGCCCTGAGAAAGTCGCTTGGAGAGATCCACCCTAGAATTGAAGCAGATGCCTATCCATAGGTAATCCTCTGACTGCTACAGGAGTAGAAATGAAGGAATTTGAGGTAAGTCCATAGTACAGACAAGGATTCAAGAAGTAAGACATGAAGATAGGATAGTTATATTTACGACACATTCGTGGAGAAGTGGACTTCTGTGTCATGTAAGTTTTTTTTTATTATACAAGTTTATTGAGTGTATCATTCAGTATATCAAAGTGTAATAGAGAATTATCAATTGTTTGATATTACGCTTTCGCTCAGTTACCACTCTACTCTTTAAGACTGAATTAGTATCATCATATAGCCCGCTCTTATGAGTATTGTATATTGCTTACGTTTGGCAGTGGGTCTTTGTGGTCTCTGGGCGAAAAATGTGTTAACCAGAAAGGATGCCTGGGCATTGTTTTCTTGAACATGAAGGGAACCATGCAACAGGACAGACGCATCTGGCTGTGAGACATATGTAGCTGGAGGTAACAGTCCTAAGCGAACGCGGTTGTGGGTGGCTGGCTCCTGTGAAGTGTACGCTCGTGTTTTGCCTTGTGACCTGATATAAACCTGTGTTGCTAGCTGATTTATAACTGGATTGTGCTGTGTGACATGCGGTTTCCTCCGCCTGTATTGTGCTATAGAAAAGTGTGACGGGTGAAATAACTTGTGTAAATAAAGGTAACAGACTGTCTCATTTGTGTGTTTACTTTCGTGCCCTTGCCTCGCACTTGGCGTTTCCTCCTGGCTGCCCTTAGTGTTCTGGCGCTGTGGTGTTCGGTGCCTCTGGAGCTGTTCTCGTGTTCACTGAGCCGCCTGTATAGTACTAGCGTCGTCTGCCTAGCGCTACTTGTTTCGTAATCACCAGTCAAGAGAGACCGAGGACGACCGGCAGTAACAAATCGTGTCAGGAATGTGGGGATTTGTGATATTTGATCAGTGACGCGCCCGATTTATCATGGCGTCCAAAGATGGCGGCATTGCATGAGCTATGTAGGTAGGCTATGACTGTAGTTGCAGGTCATCGATTGAGTGAAGCTCGGCCTGAGTATGGACTTGTGCTTTACTGCCATGCCTGGCCGTATGAGGAGGAACTGGCTATTCAAAATGGTGCTAGACGAGCAGGCTTACAGGAGGGCTATACGAGGCGAGGATCGCACCATCTCGTCGAATAGAATGATATAATATTGGCCAGTCAAGAGGCAGTAGGCAGTTCTGCGCGACTTGCTGAGGTGGCTACAGAGCATGATTCTTGCATCTGGTGAAGATGGATAACTCAGCATGTAAAAAGCCGACAGGCCTGCATACAGTCATGAAGAAGATGAACTGATGGGGAGTTGCAGGACTCTGAAGGGCGAGTTGCAGGACCTGATGTAGGAAGTGAAGGCGGTATAAGGCGGGTCATGAGGTTTATGAATCGTGCAAGGCAGAGTAAGGCAGACGAGGTTCTGGCAATCGGAGGTATGCAGAGTGTTCCAGGTTTTACTGGGGTCTGGCCTGGTCCGTGCAGAATTTCCCCGGCCTCGCTCGCGTCGCTGTGTCGGAGTCTCATGGTCAGCTGCAGAAGCTGGGGACCCATCGGAACCGCTCCGTGTGATATAGTTTGGTCGTCTAACTCGGACCGTGCAACCCGCGCTCATTGCCTCCCTGACGACCCTCTTGCGACGCTGCCTCCCACTCGGATCCCAGGTGGTTTTTTGTTTTTAGTTCATCGGCACCGTTCTCCAACCGCGCAGGCCCTCTCGGCTCCAGACTATTCTGTGATAGCGTATAGGCTAGCTGAGTAACGACAGGGAAGGTGGCGCCTGTGAGGCATATGTCACGTCCCAATTTGGAAGATGCTGGCTTTCTGCTCAGGGCTGGATCTCAGGAAGAGAAGGCTCTGCAGCTGGTTAAGCTAGCGCTAGAGGGGACCGCCGGGGTGATGTGTTGAGTGCAATCTGCCGCTATGCCCTGAACTATGCTCTTACACGCAGCGTGTGCAGAGGCTTTTAAACGTCGCAGTATTCGGGCACCCCACGGAGGCCGATGTATATCGGGCCCAGCTTGGAAGAAGCGGACCTCGTGGAGCGTGGCGAGACACTGTCCAGCTGGCGCAGGATGTGGAACGCTGTGAAGGAGGTCGTACCGTGGCGGCTTCGGTAAGAGCATGATCGTGTCCTTTCCGCTCGTGTATTTCTTTGTTGACGCTTTTTACAGGTTAAGCCCTAAGCAGCTGCAAATCTACGTCAAGGCAGGCACACCTGAGACTTCAGTGCGGCTGGCGAGGGCCTTGGAGGTCGAGGCCTTCTCTGAAGGCAACTCGTGGCCTAGGGCTCTGCTGCTTCAGCCGCGCCGTTTGGCTCCTAGGCATGGTCTCAAAGTGGAGTTAAAATAGCTTATTGAGACGGTGAGCCCGAGAACATTTCCAAGGCTTTGTTTGGGTCTTTGCGGAGAGGTAGTGGCACATGACGTAGTCAGTGTCAGAGGGCGGGTTTAAACAGGGTTCGTTCTTCAACTGTAACGGATTCTGATGCTTTACCAGCAGTGCTTGCATGAGAGGCTGTGGCAGGTATGGTGCACCTTATCGTCGAGTGCATGTCCTAAAGGTCTACAAGTGGTACAGTGGCGGTGAAACCAGGACAGCTGTAGGAAGGGGGCGCGAAACACGCCGTCCTCGGTTCCCAGGGCCCGACTTGGTAACTCTAATCGAACTCAGCACGATGCAGGTGTAGGGCTTCTATAAGTATGGGTAAGCCTATGTCCGCCTTGACAGTGACACTGGGGCTGAGAGATGCCCTAGTGCGGCCTGAGTAATGTTGGCTTGGCCACTTCCAGAGCACCACCAGAGAACTGTGTGGTGTCACGCACGGGGTCATTGTGGTGGCTAGGCTGCAAGGGGCCAGTGAGGCTCGTATTGCGTGGGCAGCTACGGTGCAGCGGGGGGGCTTGCGGTTGGTATGTGGCGCGATCTGGAGTCGAGCTACTGCCTTGCTGGTCTTGACTTACCTGACACAGAGTAATGTGCTTGTGTCAACCTTGACGGAGTAGCTGGTGATGGTGCATGGGAGATGTGCACTTGCCTCCATAGGGTTGGCTGTGCGAGTTAGTTAGCGGCTGGCGACTGTCACCTTGCCGCCCAGGACATTATTCTTATAATCCGGTGTCGACCATGTTCTAAGAATGATGCGTGAAGTAGAGGGCCTCTATGGACCCATTAAACCTCTGCTTAGCTGGCTGTGGCGTTAGTCGGTTTGGGCGGTAGCTATTGTTTGGACCGAGGAGGAGAGGTTAAGTAGCAGTGTTGTGAGACTGATACTTCTCCATATACGTACCTGAGAGGTGCCTTTTTGAGCTGGTGCAAAGTTGGGCACTTGTGAGGAATGGAGTCATCCAAGAGAGACTCGGGGACAGGAGTTGTTGGTGTGGGGATCGTTGCCTGCTCTCCGCGAGACTTGCGGGCACTGGCGGCTGTGGCGTTACAGTCATGGGGGCTAGGAAGTTAGCTCCTGGGGCCATGGTGAAAAAAGAAGTTATGAATGTTTAGCCCCAGGTAGCGGCAGATCGAGGATCGTGTGCTGACCTGCTGACCGATATGATAGTGACAGAGCTATTTGGATCGGTGAGGGCGATGACGAGTCAGACGTCTAATGGTGGACGCATGAGCAGGTCTTGGGACACTCCGGAGATACCAGCCTCTTGGTGCCACTGCCTATCCTACCGTCCGCCCACACCTCGCTCACATCATCGACCCCACAAGAGCGAAGAAAAGCTGGATGAAGATTTTTGTGTTTCTGGAACTGATTTTCAGATTACGGTTGGACTTGTTTGAAAGAATTTTGTTTGTTCCTGAGGAGCTAATTTTACTTTAGAATTTCTGTAGTTGTTTCAGGTTTAAGTTTATGTCAGAAGCAGTTAACGGGTCGTCCTGCTTGATAGGGGGGGATAGGTTGCTGTACGCCAGTGGGTCGTTGTCCTCTGTGCGAAAATGTAGGTTAGACAAGAAAAGATGACCTGGGCATGTGTTACATGAGGGACCTGGGCAAACTTGACGCATGGCTGGCTGTGAGGCAAGAGGAGCGGAGGAAGCAAGCAATGGAGACGCGGAATTGGGTGCTGCTCCCTGTGAAGACGTCTCGTTTGTGCCTTGTGACCTGATGATGGTAAAACCTGAGTGTTGCCCTGTTATAAGCTGTATGTGCTGTGTGTACATGCTGTTTCCGGCCCTTGGTATTGTGCCTATAGAAAAGTGTGAGCCGTAAATACTTGTGGTATAATTAAAGGAAAGACTGCAGTTTGTGTTACTTCGTTCCTTGCTTTCTCGCACCTGGCGTTTCCGTCTGCCTATGTTTCTGGGGTACGCTGTGTGTTTCGGTGCTGGCTCTTGAGCTGTTTCCGTTGTTCACGGACCCTGTTAGATAAACGCGTCTGCCTATGCCCTACCTTGTGTTTCGTCGAGCTATAGACGACAGAGGTCGAGGACCGGGCGGTATACAATATTTTATAGTGGGTTCACAAGAGTGACTCAGGGTAGAATGATACTAGGGAGAGCTCACACACAGAATGATAATACATGCGATGACGTTAATTAATACGTGCCCCCTACTAGATTATGAAGGTCGAGTGGGTATTTCCCAGTAGAAGAGATATAAGGGCTTTGACCAGTGAGAGGAATAGTGGCCCACTACATATGGTGAGGCTTAATGTTGATATGATCAAACTAATTCAGTCCTTATTACTGAGAGAAGAGATATTTAGTAGATAAATTGTTTGAAATTCTTTAAGTTGAGCTTTTGTTTGTCAAAATGAGTTCTGAGAACCTGCATAGTTAGTAAACTGTGTAGATGAGAAGAGGTAAATAAGATGCTGGTGGCGAATATGCATTCTTTACAGAATAAGTGATTGAATTAAACTTAAGTTAATTCAAGTGAATGAAGAGATAAGGAAAGGAGTAAAGAGAAGAGATCTAGAATAAAATTGAAGAAATAGTGATCTCATGCAGATGAAGAGCTTAGTATAATACTAAGCAGGGATGTTAAGAGTTGTAGACGACGTACCGCCGAGAGATTTGAAAGGTTTATGTCGTAGATTATAGGAGTATTTGTAATGTAATAGTTAATTACAGAACCCAACAGGAATGTTTTAAAGACAAGTTCGTAGGTGATGCAGTGTAATATGTTATTTTGTGTGGTGCTTATATTTTGTGCTATGATATTAATCCGCAGATGTGAATTAGTTGATACTACCAGATTATGAGAGTTTAGAATGTAAGATTTTGAAATGTACCTATGCTCTTGGGCCAGTTAATAGGATTGACTTTGAGTATCCGATTTAGTCTTAGTAGTTAGTAAGTAACTGTAGGATTGGATGATGATTGGTTGTTTCCATTATGAAAATGGTTATGAGAGTACACGTAGATATGTAGATCGAGGATACATTCTGCTATGATGTTTAGTGGGCTGGACTTTGATTATTGTTGACATTGGTTTACTATAGTATTTAGTATATATTCGACTTCTGCAGGAACATATTGCTAGGAATTTAGGTTAGGGGTTTGTTTAAAGAATAAAAGTGCGTCTACCTGAGGTCTACCGACTCAGTTATGGAATATAGACTAAATGTGAACGCCTGTTGTAGGTCACTAGGCAATGGATTTAATCTTCATGATGTAACCGGTGCTACGGTTAGAACATATAACAGTATGCCTCTGATTCATCTATAGGGCTGGTGAAGTTGAGGTGATTTCGCTGCAACGGCAGTACCAGGGCCTGTCAATGTGTAAGGAGTTAGATGTCGCTCTGGCTGTTATTTTGTAAAAGTGACCTGGTTTGTTCTGATAGTAGCGGTAGCATAAAATTTGTCATGGAACTTTGTATACATATCTTAGTAGATGATATGTCTACCCTCTCTCGAGTCATGAGGTAATGTGTAACAATTCTAGATACAGCAAACAGAGGGAGTCTGTATAAGTTACAATTTGTATTGTTGATATTGATATTGACTGATAACTAGAATTGTGACTATATAATGTAGAATACCGTAAGTGACATGTGATTATATATGTTCCTATACTTGGGTTCTACGAATTTTTGGTCTCCCGTGCAACGGGAGCCAAGGCGTGTAATGATGCACTAGTCATGAAGTATAGAATGACGCCAAAAATTCGTCTGTGACGCATACCGCTATGATCCTACACTTACTTGTCTTTACTCATATGTTAATTATGATATACCTCAATTTAATAGTCTTTAAGCTGGTAAGATAATTAGTTACTTAATACTTATGTCTGAAAGTATATTTTTATTTCTTAGAAAGATGATACTCTTTATTTATCTATTTTGTATCGATGTGCTATATTTACGTATACATTTCGTTTTCTTTGTCGCCACAAGGCTATTCTCTTGTATTAGAGGATCGCAGTTATATTTGCACGTGTTGCTTTATTTGATATTGATGTGTATATAAAGGGTAGTTTTAATGAAACGCATATATGTATGTCATTTTGTTTCTGGAGAATTCATTTGAAAGATTCCTGGTATTATGCATGTATGATTTTAGATCGAATACTGAATATGCTTGTAATATATGTGACCTAGTAATGTAAACCTGTTACAGAATATACAGTGTTAAGACCCTGATATATTATGGTCATAATCCTAGAGAGAGAGAGTACCGAATTACAAGTGCCATGGTTAGTGCCCGTAAAAGTAGGTTAGTAAAATTCTTTAAATATCCGAAGTAGTAAAGACATTCAAGCTGTGGTCATATCGTAAAATAATAAAATTAAATACTATTAAGCTGATTACTAGAACAGAAACAAAGTGTAAGTTGCATTTGAGACAATTGGAAAATCGCGATGGTAGCTAGATCATATTCTTCTTTCATCAGCTAGTGGCTGACACATGCAGCTTGGATCAGCCATTACAAGATTTTTCCTCTGTAGTATTGAGGATTTAATAGCCCATTCAAGGAGTATAGTGTTATGATTAGTTTATAATAGAATGAATGATATCTAATCTGCTAATGAGGGTTTCATAATATAATATAATGTATAAATATAATAACTACTGCTTCAGATCGTATATATAGGCAATGGTACTTCTATAGCTAATTTGTTTGTTTGTCAAAAGTATCTAGTGTTCCTAGCAAGAATATTAGTTTTATTATGAAGCCTTTTTATTGTTTTATCATTCCCATATAATATTAGAACCATTGTTTCTCTTTTTGGGGGGGTTTTGTGTTTTTGTTCTGTTTTTGGTGTTTGCTCCCTGAGAAGTCCTGGGAGTATCGGCACCCAGATTGTAAGCTGAGTGCCATCCTTAGTAATCCTCTGACTGATACAGTTAGCAAATTGAAGGGAATTTAGAGGAAGGTCTAGTTACTAGACTAAAGGATCATAGAAGGAAGACGTAGAGAAGGATTAGTTATATCTAGCCACTATTAAGTGGAGTAAGTGGACCTTCTGTGTCTATGAGGGGTTTTTTTTTTTTTTTAGTTATAGGCAGGTTACGGTTTAATGATGTGATCGATTCATGATATCGAAGAGATGTAAGTATTATCATAATTGTTGTATTACCATTCTGCTCAGTTTACTCTTAAGTACTGAACATTAGATCATCAGTAACCCGTCTTATGGATGATTATATTTTATAGTGTGGTTTCATCAAGAGTTTGATCATTCAGGTATATGTAATATCTCGAGGAGAGCTCTACACGTGTACGTTATAAACTTAAATAGTGCTCTCCCTCTTAGATAAGCCCGAGTGATTTCCCTGAGTATGAGGAATTAGTGGCTTTTTGACCTTAGAGAGTGAAAGTGGGCACTTATCATGATTATGTTGCCTCTACTGTACAACCCGCTTCCGGAGCTAGATTATACTCTAACCAGGATTATTGAGTTATACTGTTTTCGCACTCGAACTCTAAACTTCCTGTTGCAAGGAGCTTGTATGAAGGTAGGTTAAATCTCCCCTGTCTTAAACCAATGTCATACAGTTTCAGAGTTATGGCCATGTCTTGCCAAGTGGTACTGTAAGCCTTCTTTCCTTAGTCATCAGAGTACTGCTTAACATGGACATCTAGCTGTGGCGTTAGGAATCTGTGATATGTCAGTTTTTTCCATTGCTTACAAAGTGCAATCTTGTGGTTCGATCTCATCCTCTAAATACTCCTTATATGATAATGGGTCAGGCACGGTTTCACTTTTCTAGCAGCCTATGTCAACGTCTGAATTTAACATTTTTCTCCATCACTTCATGGTATGCGCTGTGAGATACAATTGATCTGTAAGATTTTCCTGGTGTGGAAGCATCCTCTACGCAGGTTTAGGTACAGGATGAATTATAGCCTCTTTCCATGTGGATATTGCACTGGTAGCGTCTCCGCTATAATCCTATAGAATAGTCCAACAGGTAACATTCTGGGAGCTCCCCAGTAAGTATCTCACTTGGTATGAAATTATCGCCACTTCCTGGCGGCAGTTCTTTTACGTAGTAGACTCAAAGCAGAGGCCATCTCCTTGCGGCTGAAAACTGCAAGTTGTATGGAAAGTTCTGCTGGGCTAATCTACTGAGAGTACCTGGCTACTTGTGTCGTATCCGCTCTAGCCCGTTTAAGAGTGGAGATCAGAGCTAGTGGTATGTAGGCCTCACGATGAGATGCGCTGCCTTTGGTATTTAGCTAGCTTCATTAGCAGTACATCTTAATTTGTCTGGTGATTATGCCATCTATCTTTCAGCAGGTGGTGACAGGTGATGTGCTCTTTCCTGAGTGATCTTTACACACCTTTCGTCCGCAGTATATCCATGCTAAGGTTGTCCTGCTCGAGTTATTCGGAGATACATACTGGTCTGCCACGATGTCTGTCTAGCCTCCTATACTAGCACTCGCCTGGCTCTTGCTGCAGGTCTTCTCTTGTATCTGGATCAAGGTTACGATCACTAGGGCGTCAGATGCACTACATTAGATGCAGCTTCCTTGCTCTGATACTAGCTTGTTGCATTCATTCGACGTCATGTTATCGGTAGTCGACGGTATTGTCCGCTACTTTGACGGATGCTTGCTGTCTGCCTAAGGTGAATTCCGTGATGTGAAGCTGTTTCACGCATTCTGCAAGCACACAAGTATCATTCTACAGATCCTGGCAATAACTGCGTTTGAGATCTGAAAAAGATTCAGTCCCGCTATAGTTCAAGTCGCGCATCTCTGCTACTCCATTGGCTGTAAATCCATTGCACTTCTTCTAAGAAGTGTTGGAAAGGTAGGTTGGTCATGTACTCCTCGCCTGTACTCTTCCAGTGAATTTCGATCTGTTAGTATCGAGGTGAGCTAATTGATAGGTCTTTAATATTCGGGAATGTCGCGCAGTTTTGGAATTTGAATATGTGTGGGAGGTGTCCTCTATTCAGTATAAACTGCATCTACATCCTAGACAGAGGTACTCCAGTCCTCCTTCTGAGTTGTTGCATCAAAGTGTCTTTCATCCTAGTATGTTTGCCCGCTCACCTTTAAGCTGTCCCTTCGCTAGGATCGATGGTAGTACATCGTTTGTAGTGTTTGTTTTTACAGCCTCTGGAACTAGTTTCCAGCAGCTTTCCTTTTGACAGCTCTAGGATATTCAATTTTGCCTGGGCTAAGGACGGGACCTGATGCCCATTTGCTATCATTAATTTATCGCGTCTTAGAGCATATATTTATGTTTTTTGAGTTTTAATCTATATTAATTGTTTATTGTAAGATTTTTTATATTGATAGTTTTTAAAGTTTATATAATATTTAGATATGCTATCTAACAAGTATTCGCGCCGCTAATGACATTATAATCTGTTTGACCAGTGGTCGGCTAGTGATTAATTTTTAAAATGCAATTATCAGTCAAGAGCTGTTATCTTATCACTGATGCTGATGCCTGTACTCTCTCAGTGCGTGCGTGCGTGCGTGTGTTTGTTGTGTGCTTAATGTGTATGTGCCGTGCGTGCTTGCTGTGTTGGGTGTAGTTTTAGAGCTATGTCACTTCTTAAAATGTTCAAATTTCTTCCCGTCCGCTCTTCATAAGTAACATTAAGAGTCGCCCCTCCCCCCCCCCCCCCCCCTTCGACTTGCAATTCTCGCGGCTACTACCTTTGGCAATGGCACGGATATCGTGTATAACTATAGGGTTATAATGTGATATGCTGGCAGTTTAATATTGTTCCCTTCAGTTCCTATGTAGAGAATTATTAAGCTACAGTTTGATAGAATTATCATGATCCTTTAAACCTTTAATATACAATGATTACAAAAAATTCTACCACAATTTGTTAACATATCAGTTGAAGTATAGCTACTACATCTTAATCATATGCAATTTTGTGATAATAGCTAGACTATTTTTTACATTTAATGCTCACTATGCACAAAGGTCATTTGACATAGCGAATTTTCCTAGACATTATTCAATTTGTCGTAAAATGATTTGTCTAATGAGCCTGGTTTCTAAGAATATTATTGACCATTGGGTGTTATTTGTCTTATGGCATGCCGAGCAAGTCATGCTGCTACTAGTCGAACTAACTTGTATTAGATTAGTGATATATGTACATTCTGTTACTTTTAATTGTCATTGTGAAGGGCGCACGAAGAGTGTTTGTATTTCTCGATAAAATACTTTACGAGTGCAATGTTTTAGGATAATATTAGCTTGATTCTGAGTATTTTCACTGTATATAAAGATTGCTATTTAACGTTGTACGCCGTCTCTAGTATAAAACTGCGGATCAAAAATATGTTTCCTCATCAGAACAAATTCAGAGATAATTCAAAACAACATCCTGGTGGAGACGTATTCTCCTGCTACAGACGGTTGATGCAGGAGGGAGGCGGTGACGCAGTAGGTACTTGAAGGCGGGAGCTGCTGCATTCTCTGTGAGCTCGGTGTGGCTGCTCTCGCAGGCGGCCGACGGGGTACAGGCTAGGACTTGATTCGCGCTGTAAAGGAAATCTGAATAAAAAAAGTGAGAGTAGGAAGTTTGTTATTGCTGGTTTTTAATAATTATTATTATTAATTTGTTGACTTATTTATTTATTATTATTGTTTTTTTTTGGGGGGGTAAGCGAGCGTTGAGACTCAGGGCTGTTCAAAGGTGGGGGTGGATATGAGCTAATACGAAGTACCTAAGCACCAGATGGTGGGGCTATTTTACAGGGCATTTTCCGATGCTATTACTTTCAGCAAAATATCATATCCCTATCTTTTTTATTACTGATAATTTTTTTTGTATACTAGGTATGAGCTATGCATGATATTATCATACTCAACAGAAAACTTATTTCTTTAGTCATTTTGGCACTTGTTGAGGTACGGTGTAATGCTATAGTAGGAATGCTATTTATGTTATCAAATGATTAACATTTATGTTGTTAAAAGATTGTGTGCGCTTTTCTTCCAGCCGCTCTTTTGGCAGGGATTCATAACTTTAGCTCGTTCGCCCTTCATGGAGTTGTCTTATTTTTCTATCGATCCCCTAAATGTTACTCGAAGGACAGAAAAAAACTATTATGATAAACTCCGATCTGTATTAGATAGCATCGTACTGGTAGTTATAGCAGTAGGAGTAGTATAGCAGATTTTTACTGAGATGTTACGTGAATTTAAAGATTTCGAGACTTAATGTGCCCGTGTTCACTGTCCATTGTAAAATCTCTCAGACCCCTGTTTATTCAATCGACTCAGCGCCTCCCGGCATTCCTTTTCGCTTGTGGTTGTTCATAACTCCTTAGAACCGGGGGTTTCAAAATGCCCAAAACCCCAAAGGAATGGAAAAAAAACTTAAGTACTTTTTTAAAATTTTTTTAATTTTAATTTTTATTATTTTATTTTTTTAAATTTTTTTGTCACATTACCTGTTTGAAGAGCCAGCAGTTCTAAAGAAAAAATTAGAGGAAATAGGTTGGAATGAATTGGAGGAGGGGAGGGCTGACCCCGCCCGGTGCTTGAGCCCAGGTCGGGGGAAGGTCTGCCCTCGTATTCTGCGCCAGACTGATTCAGCAAATGTTCAGAGGATGCCCTGTTTAACAATGCTTGAAAATAAATTTGGGGGTTATGGTTCTCAAAATCCCGAAAGTTCGAATAATGCGGGGTGTTTTTTTTTTTCTACATATTTAATAAACAACTTTTTAAACCTTGGAAAAAAAAATTTTCCCACGGACGATATTCAAATTAAAAAAAAAAAGGGTAAAAATAAAAAAAGATTAAAAATAAAAAAAAAAAGGGTAAAAGAAATGATTAATCAAAACATTTGGGGTTTTTATCCAATTTTTTTCCTGTATTTTTACGATCCCCACCTTTTACACACACAAACACGATACCCAGTTAAAATTTTTTTTTTACTTACAAAGTGCGAAAAAGACACCAGTTAATTTTTTTTACTTAACGGGGGCACAGTAGAATGAACAACCAGTTATCTCTTACTTACAAGGAGCACAAGGGGGGGTGCACCCCGCCAAGTGCCCCACCCCGTACCAATCGGTCGCCAAACATCCTGAAGGCCTGCCAGTTTTTGACCACGCCTAAGGAAAAAAAAAAACAAACCCAAACGGAAAAAAAGGATACGGAGCAAAAAATGAAATCAGAACAAAAAAAAAATCTAATTTTGATAGTAATAAAAATTGGGGATGATAACAAGGAGGACAACATGTAAAATGCTAATTATATAGATAACAAAATTTCCATCCAAAAATAATGATAATAAAGGTTTTTACGCCGAAAAAATTAATTGCATGAAGCCGCCAACAAATTTTTAGCAACAATAAATGTATATACAAAAACATATTGTAGCTTTTGAAATGCCAAAACTCTAAAGGGTATTTTACTTACCATAAAAAAAGTAGCCGAATATGCATATCTGGCACAAACAAACAACAATAACGGTGAATGAAGCGCAGTACCAGTAAAACCAGTTTTAACCCAGTATACCCACCCTGAAATGCAATATGAATCTATATGTATATTCATCCCCAAACTGCTCAAAAGAGTATTCAAATTGACGCATTTCGTTGCTATTGTTGCCAGCATTTTCCTAGATCCCTGTGCACCGTCCTATTTAAAACCATCCGTCCCAAGATGATTTTTTGCCAAGAAGGAAATGAAACATATGAAGAAAGTGACCCAGCCTCTGCGACCACGCAACTCTGCAAATTCGTCTAAAATGCACAGTTACTGGAGTCTCTAAATAAGCAAACTGAAATAGAATGCAGATGGTATGAAGTTTGCAAGCCATCCATCCACTGCTGCTCTCTAAACTGTAAAAAATGGCTCACACGAACGGCAATATATGATCGACCTTACGCAGGGGTCTATGCCCAGGAAGAACAACATCAGGAAAAAGGGGCGGACCATAAGGAGAAACCGGCATCAGGGATAAAGCCTCAGGATAGACGTGAACACCAAGGACGGGCCTGAGGAAATATTTTCATGCTCATGGCTTACCTCATTAACGAATACATACTGAATTAAACCAGGGGACATTCTTTACTTGTATTTGTTAAATCGGGAAAGTAATATACAAAACCTTCTCTAACAAATCTTACCAGCAACAGCAAGTTCTTCAATAGAAACGCCACCCTCTTTGGCCATGAAGCCGAGCACTGAGAAGACGACGAATCCCGCCAGGATGGAGGTGCTGCGCAGGACGGGGACAATGAGCGCGTCCCTCGTGCACCGATTGTTGAATTTGTTGTAGGAACCGAAGCAGATAAAGCGACCCCCATCCGGGGCCCAAGGTTAAAAGATCTGTAGGGCCGCTGCCGCCCACCCCTGGTTCAGGTGTGCGAAATGGAAGAAACCCACGAATAGTAGAGGAATAGAGGAGTCCAAGTAGATTTTCTATGACAAACCACAGATAACGCATACGTATTTTTTTCATATAAAAAATTAAAACCCTATAGCTATTTAGTTCACCTTCATCTCTTTAAGTCTGTTAAACTCGGGATAGATGTAGAAGTAGATTCCATCCGGGGCTCCCGGAAGTGTGACCCCACCGTATCAGCAGAATGAACAGCATGACAAACGGGGAAAATCGCTGTGAACCACACGACCTGCGGTGAAAACATGAAAAAAAAGGTAATTTCATATGGCGGGCCATAACAGATCTCTCACGGAAATATCCATCTCCATATTTTTAGTGCTGAGCTGGTTTTAAACCAAATCTTTCCATATTCGGTGTCTCACGTTAGTGAAATTTTAAGCAAAGGAGCTTCTTAAAAATCGTTTTTGTTGGAACTCTAAAATAGCCCTAGTTTACCCCTTGAATCACACTTACTTTCCCCAGAATCTTAATCCCCTTGAAGACGCAGAAAAAGAGGGAAACCGAAGACCACGAAGGTCACGATAAAAAAAAAAACCGGCCACTCATGCGGCCGAGGTCGTCGATCCCGACGAGACCCGCAGGATCTTCTGGCGGGGGGGAGAGAAAGGGGAGGAGAGAACAAGGCTGAAAGAGTTTAACAGCATTGAGGGAGAAAACCATCCAAGGTTATGGCATTTTTTTTTTGGCCTTATATTAAATTCATATACATCCACACACACACAACACCATATTATATATACCATACGTAAGACATACTTACCTGAAAGAATTCATCGGCTGGAAGACACACCGTTTTTTCACATCTCCTTCCTATACAAAAATAAATTCATGCTTAAATAAAGGAAGTTTTTTAAGCATTAGAAATTAAATTAACGTTTCGGTAAATATACATAGATAACACATATATATTTTCTAATCTAACAATCTATATTAAATCTATACCAAAAAAAACCTAACACAACGCAAACACACCCACAACACACAACAAACACCCCCAAATATATATATATTTTATATATATATATATATATATATATATTATATATATATATATATATATTAATAAATGTAAAAATATAAAATATGTCTACATTGTAAATATATATTTATATATAATTTCATACACATAAAACACACACATTATATAAAATTAATATATATAATATATTTCATAATTATAATATTATAAATTAATAATATAAATATCATTATAAATAAATAATAAATATAAATATTATAAAATTTTTACATAAAAATACATATAACTACAGTGTCACCAAAAACCAACATGTGGGGATTTTTTTTATGTATGTAATGTATTATTGTAAAGTTTTATTATAAAAAAGGAGAGAGAGGAAAGAGGAAGGGATGAGGAAAAAACCAAAAAAGAGAAAAAGAGAGGAAAGGGGGGGGGGGTTTTATAGGAAGGAAAAATTTTTAGGGGTTGAAAGGGGGACATAGTAGCCTTCTCAGCATTGTTACGGTGGCGAATAGAGGAGAACACAGCTTGGCTTATCCATTTTCTTGTAGCACGGGAGCGAGGTTGTAGTTGCACAGCAGTGGGCGGACCCTAGACTGCAGGTATTTCTTGCGAGACGATCAGGGTGTCATTTGCGTGACGTCTTATATGGGAGGGGATCTACAGAGGGCTGTCGCCAGCTGACGGAGGATTTATGTGACTTGTTGGTTGCGGGGACTGGGAGATGAGAGAGCGTGGAATGCAACTGTGAGTCACATACTATCAACTCGTTGTCTCTGGTTCTGACAGTAAAGCACAGCATCCAGAATCCATTTAGTTCACAATACGTTGCCCCTTGTTGAGTTGGGGAGTCGACGGCCTGCCCAACCCCCTTGGTGGTGTCCCATGCTAGGGGAAAACACAGCACATCAGAACTACCTTCAAAGATCCATCAGCGTAGAGACGGTAGGAGGCACTGAGAGAAGACAGTTCTGCAATAGTTTACAAAGGTTTCTTTGTTTTTGGGAGCTGAGGAGGGTCAATCTTGGGGGACTGCGGTGTAGGAGTCTGGTATAGGCATATGCCAGGGTGGGAAACGAGGGTCCATGTCTTTCATCATAATGTTGATGTTAAGAGTCCAAATGCTTGAGCAGACATACCGGGACAAGGTATAGCCTCAAGGGCGAAGGAGAGGCCCAAGGTGCATCTGCATTTAGTAAGGTGCTGATGATGTAAGTATAATGGGGAGAAGGGTGTGGGTAATGAAAAACATTTGATGCTGAAGTATGTACCATTGGAGTATATTCTCTCAGTAAGTGGTGGAAGATGGAGTTTCCCTTTCTGCATGTTGACAATCCTCGTGGGGATGGGACAACCCCAAGATGAGTCCTTGCCTGGTTTGAAATTTTTCGATTAGTTTTTTAAAACCGTTCTGAAGAGTTGACAGAGTGGAGACAGATAATTGAAACTGATGATAAATGCAATATATATTGCTGGCGACAGGAATTGGGCATAGTCAGGGGGGAATTTCAGTCTGGTCAGCAGGTCTTGGGCGATGGGATGCACACGTCTTGCTGGAATTAAAGGTGAATCATACTTTGGGGGCCCCCAGGTAAAGGGAATGTGTGCATAATTTTTTTATGTTCCCCATTATGAATTTTGGAAGTGTTCCCGCAGGGCGGAAAAGAGAGGCTCTGCTCTTTTCTGGGCATCGAGTCCACACAAAGAAAAATCCCACATCTAAGGAGTGCAAGAAGCATAGCATCCCTTTCTGGCTTGAATAAAAGCACATATCTCATAGCAAGTAATTGCTGGTCCATTGGTGTCAGGGGTAAGGGAGAAGGCGATTTTTGAATAAAAGGGACTGATTCTCCTTTGGAGACCTAAAAAAAATTTTGGGGTATTGCTCTCTTCTCTTTTTTTAACGGTAGGTTCATGTCTGACCCGCCGTGGTCACAGCATATATTTAAATTGCAGTTTTCATTTTTGTGATGCTTTTGGAGTAGTACGTGGTGGGGGCCCCCAGTTCCTTTCCACGGAAAATCCCGGGTGTTACAAATTTTCTATATGCCCCCTTAACAGAACAGATTTCTTTTCCTCGGACCTCTTATAAAACTCAAAAGATTTCCTTTGATGCCAAAAGTCAGTGATTGGTCCAAGAAAATCCCCTTTATTAGAAATGCAAATCATTTTTTCAGATCAATAAAGCCATAATACTGGTGGGGGGAGACGAGTAAGAGTCCAGAGGAATGTTTCCTCTCTTGGGTGGGAACCTAAACAAAGCCAAAAGCTTGCTTGTAGCCAGAGTATAAGACTGAAAGAAAGTGCTTTAAATACCGGGGCAAAGCGAGGTGGGGGAACAGGTGGGAATTTGTCGTGCCATTTTGGGAATTTTTGGTATTATTGTCTACGGGTCCGGCTTGGGCACATACCCATGGAAGAAAAGATTATATAGCTTAGGGGGAAAATTCCAGTACTCCGGAGTGTGTGGACTGCAAAAAATAATTTCTCATCACCAGGAGCTGTCCCTTCCCCGGCAAGCTCGTTTTTGCAGTTCGTTGTTGCTTAGATCACGTCATACATCATCACTCCACAATGCAGCACTGAGAGGGAGCGTTGATGATTTTTTTTGATTGGAGACATCTTATTGTTTGGTGGAAGGGTTTATGGTTGTGACTGTGCTGACCATTCTTGATAGATTTTGCGCATATTGGCAGGAATAGTGGGGAATTTTTTGGGGGCTTTTTCCTCACTACCTTAATGAGATGCCACAGGGGCCCAAAACCTAGTCTGATGGGCAATGCTATCTGCAGTTTCTCCATGAATCTATTGGGACAGAAGTTTAGAGAAACCAGGTCATCTTTTAAATAACTGATAATGGTAAAGTGCTCGGGGGGTTGGGTTTTGTTTCGGGAAAGGGCCATCCGTACTGCCTTTCTTTCTCCCTCGGTTTATCCAGTGCCCCGGGTGTGGGCGTCGCAGAGGAAAAAAATGTGCGCTCTGCTGATGTATTGGTGTATAAGGCATGTGTACTTGGCAAAAAGGGGGAAAATTGATTTTTTTCAGGCACTGAAAGCCAAATGAGGAAATTTAGATTATAAATATATGTGGGGTGTTTTTTTTTTTTGGGGGTTGGGACTGCCATAGGGTAGGGAAATTGAAATGGGGGGTGTAGTAAAAGATTAGTAACAATAACAAGGGGGTTTGGAAAAGAGTGCAGGCCCCCGTTTAACATTGACTGAAGCCACAAGTCCTGATTAAAAATAGGGTCCAGAGTACTACCTCACACTTGGGGCCCCGCGGCCAGTGAGTCGTGTTTTAGCTAAAAGTATTCGGAGTTGGTTCCATTGTTATTAAAGTATCACAAGGGCCCAGGCAGGGGCCGGGGGCTTTGAAATCCCCCATGTAAATCATGCCACAGAAAATAGGGGATAGTAGAAATTCATCTTATAGTGAGCATCCCTTTGCACAACCTTATGTGGCCACTGTCTAAGTTATTTCAAGAAGCTGTAATTTTGGTTTTTGTCTATGGATTTTGGAGAAAACTTTTTGGATTGAAGTGTGAAATATGTAAATGAGTCCTTTTTAAACATGAGCTTAGGAAAAAAACATAACCACTGAGTGAGGATACATCCCCTCTAAGTACGGCTAGCCCAAAATAAAATGTTTCGAAAAGACACCACCCAACAAAAAGATTATGTCTCGGTGGGGTTGTGTACATACCCTGAAGTACTGAAGTTTTGCTCAGTTTGAATACTGCAGGCATTCCATGAGTGTGCTTGTGCAGGGTGACAAAAAGTGGCTGTAAAAAGCATGAGCGCAGGCATACTGCGGGTTCATTGTAATATATCCTTTGGGAAAAAAGCCCTTTGGGGGCGATTGTTAGCCTCAAAACGTGTAGCATAAAAATCCATTTTTTAGTGGCGTAGTAATTGTCAAACCCCAACCCTTTGTCACTCAACAATTAAGTTTAATGTGATCTCAAATGTACTTGTTTGTTTCCAAAACCCTTGAGGCGACTTCTATTTTTATAAAATGCTCTGTAATGATGTAACTCTAGTCCTGAGTGCAGAAAACAGTATCACATATGCAGTCACTTGCACAGAATTCAGACAGAATGGGGGGACCATGGGGGGGGCGTGGTGAAGTTGTAAATAAAATCTGCTTGTGGGTGTGTTGGCAGCTTTTTGATATCTTGCCATCCCTGCCAAATGTTAACTCCTACCTATGATTTTGGGGGGTTTTCCATAGCAAAATGTCCCGGGGGGGGGGTATCAAAAAACTATGTCGAAGCGAGTCTGAATCAGTAGAGGGGGTGAAATTGGGGAGGACTAGCGAGTCATAGGGCCGCTCGGCTTTTGGGTAGCATCTTGAGCATGTCTAATATTCCACCCGAAAGAAACATGACTGCTTATCCTTCATCCTGCGAAACCAAAGGTGGCAAAAAGAGAAAAAACTGAAGTGGGGCCTTTCTATGTGGATGAGGGAAAGGTTCCCGTTATCGCCAAGCAGTTGATACTTGCCCTTCTGATGGAATTGTGAATCAAAAGCTGAGTGGATGCCGGGGGGCTCCTTGCCAAGGCTGGGGCGTGCATACCGGGTAACGTGTGAGGGGGCATATAGGAAATTTTTTGGAGCTTTGGGGTCTTTAATCTCAAGATGGGGGATCATGACTCCCCTTTTTTTTTCATGTTGACAAATCTGTGCAATGGCGAGAAAAATAACGAAGTGAGATGTTATAAAAGACATCTTACCTCAGCCTTTTTGCGATAGAGATTGAAAGGGTCTGTTCACCTCGTCAGCCAACGAAAACTAAGTTTTATACTAACCGTAGCTTGTATCAACGACAGATGTTTTGAACAAAGCTTGCGTTTGGCAGAAGGGGTGTGGGGCGGCGGGGTACTCCCGAGACAGCGCGACACGGCGCCCAAAGTTGTGGCACCCGGGCCCATTGGCGTTTTCCCCAAATTCTTATCTGGCCTCTCAACCCAAAATGTAGGGCTATCCCCCTTCCCAAAGCGTCACAAGGTCATTGCGCTGTGCAAAAAGGGCAGTTCTGATAAACCCCTGCGTTCCTTGGGCACCTTGTAGCGTCAAGCGCACAATTTCAAGGAAGGGGCGTAGCGCGATACTGTTTTTTTTGTGTGGCGCAAAAACGCTCGGTCCCGAGGGTGATGCACCTAGCAGACACGCTACTTTTTTTACATCACAGCTCTGTAGAATGTCAAGGATTTTTTGGGTATCGTGCTGCATAGGACTTTTAAGATCATTGAACCCCTAAGGGGTACCTTTGATGGTAATGATACATTTTCGCTTACAAAAGATGATAAATGCAAAGAAAATGAGAATGCGGGAATTTTAATGGAAAATTATGTAAAGATAAAAATTAAAAAAAAATATTAGCATAAAAAAAAGTCATAGAAAATGTTTTAAAAAAATTTTAAAAAACAAAAAGCTCGTGTGTCCTTTTTACATTGAGCGCACCGAAGCTTAGCGAAAATAAGTTTTTCCGATTTTTGAAATGGAACGCGGGCAGATGGGACTGACTGATTGAGCTGTATTTTTGTTTCAAACTACGGGGCTAAGTCCAATTTCAAAAAAATTTTTAAAATTTACTAAAATTTATCTCTCTGCAACGTAGTTGGTGTAAATGGAAGATCCACTGTAAACCCAAAAATAGGCCCCGACGGGGGTTTTTTTACATTTGAAGGGAGGGAAGGGAAAGAGAGAAATGAAAAAGGGAGAGAGAGCTTTGCGTGTGAATAATATATATTATATATATATATATATATATATTTAAATATATATATATATATATTTATTATATTACACACACACACACAAGAAAACCACAAAATTTCAATCATCTATATGTGTTTTGGTGTGTGCGCATACGTGCGGCGTCCCGCTACGTGTGGTGTGGCCGCGCGCGCCCCCCCTGTTTGGTCGTGCGTGTGCGTGCTACATGCGTGGTACTGCGCGCGCGCTTTTTTTTTTTTTTTTTTGCATACATAAAAATATATGTTGTTCGTTTGGGTGTGCATTTGTGTGAAAATATATGTATTGTATGTGTATTGTATATTCTATGTATCGCACACATAAAAAAGACAGATAGAACAGATTATTAAAAAATCGTCCCATACGGCCGTGCAGTTGGGCAAAATTCCAGCTGTTCCGCACACCCCGGGAAGGCCCCCACTGAAGGGTACGCGAGGAACAGCGGGGGATACGGGGACAAAACAAGTAGTACGTTTTAGTGTCCCCAAAGTTGATAGCGAGGGATGCCATACCAAGACCTCACGAGTGATAAAAAAAACGTTTCCTTCAGTTTTTGCATTTTTTCAACACACACCAAAAAGTGTTGGTGGGGGGTTTGTAAATTTATTTTAAAAAAAATGCTTGACAAAAATAATGAAACAATACAGAACGTTTGACGAAGGTACAAAATCAAAATGTAAAAGGGGGCAAAAAGCTAGCTACCATTTAACAGTTGGTTAGTTATTTACTTGAAATTTAGGGTGGTTGCGGTATTTGTACATTGAGCTTAGGTTCTAGCTAATTATGGGGAGAGATTTGCTATGATCAGGTAAAAATTTGTTGGGAAAGGTCAGATTTTTTTAAAAAGGGGTTATTTTTAAGGTGAGAGTGATCTCTCATTACTAAAAGGGGGGAGGGTTTTACTCGCGGTGGGCCAGTCTGAAGTGCTTTTATGTTCGAGAATGTGGTGGCAGCCATCGGAGGATGACCCACTACCACCTGACAGCTGGGACAGTGAAAAAAAGGTAAACCACATTGGAACATAAATCAGAGTTGCAATTTTTTTTGCTGAAACATGACCAAAAAATTGTTTTTGGGAAAAAAAAATGGGAAACTGAAAAGGATAGCATTGCTAAAAAAAATTTGTTTAACGGCTTCAGTTTTCAAAAAAAGAGCGCCCGTAATTAGTTTTATATCTTTGTTCTTTTTTAATTGGGGTAATTGCAGTTTTGTGTGAAATTCTGACAAAAAATTATTCATTACTTTATGAAAGGTGGGAGGGGTATTCATTCGAAGAAAAATTTTCTCTTAAATACATGGCTTCTGTGTAAAAACGGGCCCAAGAAAAACAAATATTGCAGACTTAGGCTTTTCCAATTTGTAAATAAGGGGTTGTATTCAAAAGGAAAGCCCAAGACCAGGAAAATGGTTTTCCCTGAGGTTGACAGAAAACGCCCATTTTAAAAGGTAAGGGAAGGGGGTCCAAGTTTATTTTTATTTTTTTTATTTATTTTTTTTAATTTTCATTTATTTTTTTTTTATTTTTTAACTTCGCAGGTGATTTAAATGTTGGGTCTTGTGAATTTAGACATGAAAAAAAGGACGATATGAGGGGCCCCTGAAAGCAGAAAGTGTCGTCCTATATAATAAAAAAAATTTGGTTTAATTTGGAAGGGCTTATTGACCAAGTTTTCGTCATAACAGAGGAAAATATTAGCATAACAAGGGGCCCAAATGGTTCCCCTTGTACGCCGCCAACTTGGGTGTAAAGGCAAACATTAAAAAATAAATATTGAAACGTGACAGTGTGTCTAAAACTTTCAAAGGTTGTTTGATTAAAACCAGCCAGTTTAGAGTAAAAAGGTAGCTTTATCACTATTTTTCTGTGGTTTCTTTCAGAGGGACTTAGTGAAAAGTGTTTTTGTCAAAACTGGCCATTGTAAAAGATATATTGATTTGGGGAGTAAAATTTTTTACAAAAACAAAATTTTACAGATACCCATAGGAGGGAAGAGGGGAGATTATCTGTAAAAAAAATGGAATGTCCAACAAAAAAAATCATGTGGCATGGTACACCCAGTCTATGGCCAAATAGGAACCAAAGTTTAAAGGAAGTAGGAGAAGGTTTTGCTTCCCCAATAATTAACAACCCCATTTAGTTTTTTTTCCGGTTTTTTAAAAAATAAGTAAAATGTCGAGGTAATTAGTTTTTTTAAATTTTAAATTTCTACCAAATTGGATTTTTTATATAGTCTCTCTTTTTAAGGATAATGACTGCCCCTTTTTTCTGGGCTTAAAGGGTTTTTTTTATATCTTTCAATGATTTCAAGAAGCAGGGAGGGACTATGCTTGGTTTCCGTGATATGTTTGAATTTCTTGAATTTTTTGTTAGCCACAAAAGAGAGTTATTGGTTTTTTTTTAAAAACTACCGTTTTGGATGGGGGCAAAGTTTTTCAAAAGAAAGAAATATGTGTGGTTAAAGGTGTTAGATGGCTACAGCAATCCAGACCAAAAAAAGTATATCTTTTTTTAAAAAAAAATATTTTTTAATGGGTACCCATCCCACCTATTTCATAAAGTAATGAATAATTTCCTTTCAGAAATTTTTTCACAACCCCAATTTACCACAGTTTTAAAAGAGAATCTGATTTATTTAATGTGGTTTTCCTTTTTTCTTTTCGTAGCGTTTAGGTAGGTACGTGGGTTTTATCTCCAATGGCTGCAAACCAATTCTCAAAAATAAAGGAAAGTCCCATTAAGGGCTGGCCTACCATGATAAACCATCCTTCTCAGCAACCGAGGCCTCTCACCTTTACCCTTTAACACTACTGATTTCAAATCTTGACCTTTCACCTCAACGATTCGACGTGATCATAGCCCAATCTCTGCACGTAATTAGCATAAAACCCGAGCTCAATTGTACAACTACCGACCAAAATATATCCAAGTAAAAAAACCATCCCGTTGTTAAAAAAAGGGTAGTTCCCTAATTTGCCTCTTTTCCACATCTTTTGTACCTTTGTCAAAATTTTTCTGTTTATATGTTTTTGTTTTTTCTTTGTCAAGCACTTTTTTACATAAATTTTGTATCACTTTTAGCACTGATGATGGGGATTGTTTTCGAAACGTCGCAACAAAGAAGTTTTACTCAACAGTATTGGTTTCCTATTCCTGATGACCAAACCTATAAAACCCCCACATAAGAAGGAAAATGGGAGTACGAACTTTTTTCACTCTAAGAAATTGGAAAAAGGTTACATTTATATCACTCTTTATGTGAAAAGATAATAAAAATAACACAAAAATTTTTCCTTGTATTATACTATAAACTGTGAAGGGAAAAATTTTTCCCATTAACATTCTAAATGGTCCCCACAAAAAGCACCGAATTCCTTCCTTTTAAAGCCGGGGAGACGGAAGACGCCGAGGGAAACTGGGGGAACGAATGCCCGACGGCCGTCTCCCCGGAAGAACACGGGATGCCCACCCTTTCAGCGTCAGTATTTTGGGGGCCCCAGAACGCCCCCTGTGCGGCAAAAACAACCTGAAAAAAAGCTGGATACGATTTTACTAAGGACGCACATCTATTTCTATATGATTTTCCCTTTATTTAAACCATGGCTTTCTATTCTTTTACCCCCGCCATTTTTATAACACAGGTAAGGGAACTCCATACGTTGCCAAGCCCCCTGGCATAGCCCATCATTTAAAGAGGTAAAACACATTTGTGTGACCTGTCCTCGCCCTTCCTTTCCCCCGTCTACTCGGGGGGGCTGTCGCCCCCTCGAAGCCTCTGGACCCTGTGTCGGAAAGTGAACTTTGCACTCCTTTTAATTTCCAGAAAACGAAGACGATGTTTTCTCTTGGGGCTTGAATTTTTCTTCGGGTGGAGGGCCCCTTTGAAAGACATGTATATTTTAGCATATTTTGCTTTGGTGCATGTTTAATCAGATGGAGGGTTTGTTTATTGTTATGAAATGTATTCAAAAAGAGGTAAAAATTCTATATATTTTGGGCTATATTTCTTTGTGTTTATATATACATTATATTTTTTAAAATTTCATATTTTGTACTTATGTATATTTACATATATACAAAATTGTACACACATTGTCTGATATGTATAATTGCATATATGAGGATGTATAACAAATATTATAATGAATATGCAAAAATATGATGTGTTTCAAAAAAATATAAATGATGTATATATATATATATATATATTATATATATATATATATAATATATATATATATATACCTCGATAACACACACTTGTATACATAGGTATATTATATGTGGTGTGTAAATTTATATATATTATTATATTATATATATATATATATTATAATATAATATTATATGCATAAAATAAAAATTGCACACTCGTATATATTGTATGTATTATGTATATAACTATGTGTTTATGTGTCTGTGTGTATGTGTGCGTATGTATTTAATATGATGATTTGATGTCAAAAACAACACACCCCACATACAAAAAAACAACTGCTTAGCTTGGAAACCGTGAATTAAAAAATTTGTTTTTGTGGTTGTAATTTAAAAAGATAGGGAAATATAATTGAGATTTAAAAAAAAACCGAAAACTGTAACGTTGTGTTTTCCATTTATACGTTTGTAGTCTTCTTTTTTTCTAAAACGATAAAACCTTTTAAATATCACAGTAAAAATTTAAAAAAAAAGAACACCCCTTAGGGCACCCCAAAACTCTATTAATCTGAAATTTTAAACTTTTTTATTGTTTCTTGGGGTTGGGGCAATGGGGCTAAAATTTTGCCGAGGAAAAGTTTTGGGGCTGCGAACATGAAAAAGAGTTGTTAGGGTCATTTTAAAACATTTTCGCTCAAGCCCTCAAGGAAGAGCAAAAGACTTTTTACATCGTTAAAAATCACCTCTTATTGCTTCTGATTTCCTTTCCGATTTTACACCGTAAAAATTGGATGGACTTAGAAATGAAAAAAAACGAAAATTCCCCAGATCCCTTCTGCAAATTGAAATTAAAGCTTTCCATGCTCACACGATAAACTTTTTTTTTTTTTTTTTTTAAAGGGATTTTTATGTTTTTTCCCCGGGGACGCTGATACTTAATTGTAGTTTTATGTTTGATGCTTTGGAGGATAGTGGTAGGGTCCTAGTTCCTTTCCACGGAGAGTGCCCGGGGTTCTTTTTTGGTAAACATTCTCTCTATTTTATCCATACTTGGTACTAGCAAGGTAGGCAATCGGGTAAGTTTCCTTTTCCCAAGGGAAAAAACGCGCCGGCCGGTACCGAACCCTCGACTCAGATTGCCGCGTGACAGTCTTTATCCGACGCTCTAAACCCCTCGGCACCGCGTCCTTAACGTTTGCTGTGACTATAAAAAGGCACTCCCACAGTTAAAACCCTTTTCTAATTCTGTCGTCTGCTTTTTATAAATTTTTTAATGGGCTTTCCACAGGGACAAACAAAAGTTGGATAATTTATCAACTTAACCCCTCCTTTCCAAAAAAACCGTTGCTTTTTTAAAAGTAACTAATTTTTTTTACAAGTAAATAATCAAATTTATGTAAATATGCAGTTAACAAAAAACACAATAAAAAGAAGGTTCTTAGTTTTTTTTTTCATTTTTGGAGAAAAAAAATTTAATTTTGTATATACTACACAGGGCCAATTTGTACATTTTTATTTGCCAATTCAAAATGAAAAATTTCGTGATTTTTTTTTTAAATATAAATAAACTGGATACCACAAATGTCTGCTGCGGGTCATGGGGGAAAGTGAACGGAATTATGCTGGCCGACTTTTTTTAGTCTGTCCCCCGGGTAACGATGGAAAGGACGACTGTTTACGGGGTAAAGAAAAGCCCAAAGTCGCTGATTAATTCCTGAAGTGAAATATTATGCAAGGCTTTTGGGTTTTACGAGTTTTTTGCGTGAGGGCTTATTAAGTAGGTTACGATACATAAATAAACAAATACATCTGCATATACAAAATCGTTTCGATATATGATTTATATATTTAAAAACACATCTCAATATATAGTTATATAATAAGTACAAAATCTATACATGCACACGCACACGTACACGGTGGACAAACAATAATATAAATAAATTAATATATATATATATATATATATATATAATATATATATATATATATATATATGTATTTTAATAAGTATACAATTTCACACACACACTTATATGTGTGTGTGTTTGAAAACACACACACACCACATTAAAATGTGTGTGTATACATTTAAAAACACGCCCACACACACCACACACACCACCACAACCACCAACCCACACACACACACCCCACACACAACACTATATATTATATATAATATATATATAATATATATAATTCACTTAATTTTGGTGTTTGAATTTATACTATATGTTGGTACTTTGTGTAAACTTTGAGATATTGGAAAAAGCCAAAGCATGTTGAGGTATATACGGGTAATAAGATATTTCTACCCTGTGGGGGTTTGTCTCGGAAAACTCAGCATACACCGCAAGGCCCCAACAGGTGAAGAGTGAACTATGGAGGGGTGCAGACTCGAGGGCGAGGTTCAGGGCCCGAGGGAGGAAGTGAAGACGGAAAAGGGGGCGCACGAGTAGTAATTTTGAAGCAGAGAAGGCGACGAGGTTTGGAACAGATCCAAGTGTCAGTTTACGGGGGTCTGCCTGGGGTCCGGGGCGGGAAAAACCCCCGGGCCTCGCAGCATCGTGTTGGAGCCAGGGGTCGCTGCAAAAGGCGGGGGACCCATCGAACCGCTCCCTTGGGATAGGTGGCGGAAAACCCGGTCAACCCGCCTCGTTCCCTCCCTCCCCCCCTTTCCCCCCCCCCGGGCGGTTGTTACGGCACGCGTTCTCCACCCCGCAGCCCCTCGGCCTCCGACATTCTGTGAACGAAGCCCTGGTACGACGGGAGGTGTCCTGGAGGCAAATTGCCAATTTGAAATGTGGCATCTGCAAGGCTGGACCCGGGAAGAGAAGGCTCTGCAGCTGGTAACAGCGCTAAGGGGCCCCGCGGTGGAAAGGGTTTTGGGGGCATTGCCGCATCCCAAACGCCTCTTACACCAGCGTGGCGGGGGCTTTGAAACGCCTTTTTCGGGCCCACCACCGGCCGGGGGTATATGGGCCCGCTTGAAGAAGGGGGATCGTGAGCGTGGCGAGACCTGTCCCGTGGCGCAGGATGGGGGCGCTGGAAGGGGTTGTCCCCGCGGCTCGGAAAGATGATCAGGTCCTGGCCCGCGTTTTTCTTTGTTGACTTTTTTGCTGGACCAGCACTGAAAATCTATGTAAAGCAGGCACACCCTGAGGACCTGCAGGGGGTGCTAGCGGGGGCCCTTGGATTCGAGGCCTTTCCCTGAAGGAAAACCAGGGCCCTGGACCAGCTGCTCAGCCCCACCATGACCTCGGGGGCCCGGAAAGGCTAAAGTGGGAAGGTAGCATTGAGGAAGGTGAGCCCGAGCATTTTCCCAAAGGGTTGTGTTGGGGCTGCGAGAGGGGGGCCAGACGTAGTCGGTGGGGGGGGAGCAGAGAACCACGTCCTCTCACCGGACGGTTCTGATCCCTTCCACAGTGCTGCAAGGACTGTGGCAGGTATGGTACCATTGAGTGCATGCCTAAGGCAAGGAATGGTACAGGGGGGGAAAACTCGGGACAGGCGGGAAAAAGGGGGCCGCCCCAGCCCCTGGGTTTCCCCCGGGCCCCGACGGGGAATGCCGTCAAACCCCGACGTGCAGGTGGAGGCTCAGTAGATGGGAACCATGCCGCCTAAACGTGGAACTGGGGCTGAAAGACCCTAGTGGGGCCCTGAATTTTGGCCCACTATGCATTTCCCAATGCACCACAGACTGTGGGGTGTCCGGGGGCATTGTGTGCAGTAAAGGGGGCCAGGGGGGGCTTATTGGCGTGGGCACATGGTGCAGTGGTGCCTGATGTGGCCGATCTGGACGAGCCTGTTTGTGGGCCTTGACTACCTGAGCAGAGTAAGGGGGTGTGTCGCCTTTGGGAGGGAAAGCGGGTGAGGGTGCACGGGAAGATGTCCCCCCTGCTTCCAGGGTTGGTGTGCAGAGAAGTTAGGGCTGAGCGACTGCCCCTTCCCCCCCAGGACAGAGTTTGAATGGGGTGTGCTATCAAGAGTGATGCTGGGAGTAGAGGGCCTCGTGGACCTATCCAAAACCTCGCTGGCTAATTGCGTAGCGGGGGGCGAGCCTTTTGGCCAGGGGGGGGGTTTTAGTTCAGTGTTGGTAGCTAACTTCTCCAATAAGGACCCGAAGGTGCCAGCTGGTGCAAAGCTGGGCACTTGTGAGGGAAATGGA
>NW_023645919.1:0-7893 GCF_015228065.2 Penaeus monodon
TTTTAACCCCTAATTTTTTTTTTTCCCAAAAACTTTTTAAAATTTACCCCCTTTAAGGAAAATTTATCGGCATGTCAACAAGGTACAGTAAAAAAGTGTTGGAGGGGTTTCCCTTGACAAAAACAAGCCCCTTTTGCTTTTATGGAAAAAAGGGTGTGCAAATTGAAAATAAGGGAGATATAGACAAAAAGAGTGAAGATGCCCCTCTTTTTCGACCCCTTTCCATATTTACTTCGCAGAATTAAAAAAAAGTGAGGGGAAATTTCTTACCAATAGTCCTTGATTGCTACGCGCTCGTGAGAACGAATATTTGCATTATCAGGTCCTTTTTCTCGAATTCAGTATTAATGGTTACCCTTTTATTTTCCCATTTACGGTTTGGGTAACATTTATGCTTTTTGTGCAATAACCTTGTGCGCAGGTTTTTTGACACCCGGGAATTTGACAGGCCAGCAAGCAGGGCTTTTCACTTCATGTTATGATTTGGGGGGGGGGGGTGATGGGCAAATTTGCCCTGAAAAAATAATTTTTGCCCCTGCAAATCACGAAAAAGAAAATGCTCACTACTCTTTAAAAGTAGCCCGGAATGGACCTAAACTAGTTTATATATGTACTATTGGTAGAAAATTATTTTTAAAAAATTCCAGAAAATTTCCCAGCAGAACTAATTTTCCCATGCAAAAAGAGGCTTTTTTAAGAGTTGGGGGGGGTGAAAAAACCCCCCCCCCTTAAGTGACGCCCCTGCCAGCAAGCGCCATTACGTGGGAAAAACGCCGGTGACAATGTTTTTTTAAAGTGCTGCATCGATTCCGGGCCCTTTTTAAAGCCCTTTTGTGGATAAGGGAAAAATAGGCATTCGTTTGTATCACAGCCTGTTTTTTAACCCATCCAGTGCCGCAAATGCTGAAAAAGTGATTAGAAAAAGCAATTGTGACCCCTAAACGGAAGGGAGTAAACGTTGGGTTTTGCGATATAATGTTGTGGTTTACCTTGGGGGTCCAGAGGGCTAGTGTATATATTACCCAGGGGGTCCGGGGGGGGCAGACCCCCTGGCAGGGAAATATAGATCGTAGGTAAAAGGGGGGACGCGGGGGGCCGAATGGTTAGAGCGTCGGATAAAGACTGTCCGACGGAAAACTGAGTTCGGGGGTTGAGTCACGGCCGTCGCGTTTTTTCCCTTGGGCAAGGAATTTCACCTAAATTCCCTCCCAGCCAGGGTTTTTGGGGCCAAGCAGCCCAAGTCATCCCGGGTAAATAGGAGGGTGACTCCAAAAAAAAAAAAAAAACACCGGGCGGAAGGCAAGGGCAAACCACCGTTTAAAAATTCCAAAAAAAATCATGGTAGCCCATGACCCCAAGGCCCGCGGTGGCCGAATGGTTGAGCATCGGACTCAAGACTGTCACGACGGAAAATTGAGTTCGAAGTTCGAGTCACCGGCCGGCGCGTGTTCCCTTTGGGGCAAGGAATTTACCTTGTTGCCCTACCTAGCCACTGGGGGGGCCAACCAGCCCAATCAGTGCATTTTCCCAGCCCGGATTAAATAGAGAGAATGATTACTAAAAAGGAAACCCGGCCCACTCCCGTGGAAAGGAACTGGGGACCCTACCCGTACTACCCCAAGAGATCAAACTGAAAACACTTTTAAGTATCATGCTGTGACACGGCGGGCCCGACATGAAACCTACCCTTTTAAAAAAAGAGTGTATAAAAACCACGGATTAAGGGTTAGGTTGGGTTTTTTGGTTAGGACGCATTTTACGATTACCCCCGGGGATCTGGATATTGAAATCCCCTAGGTTTTTTTCCCAACGATGGGTTTTTGGTTCCGTAGAGTTTGAAAGGGGGCGACGTCCGAGCGTTTTATTTTCCGATTTTTAAATGTTTTTTGGCTTGTTTTACCTTTTGTTCCTTTCTTTTTATTTCAGCCCGATTTACCCACAATTTTCCCGATCTACTTCAGCCCCCCTGCTATCGGGATTACAATCCTCAAGATTGTCGGTGGGGGAATGCAATTGAAAAATTTTACAATTGTTGTCATCTCACGAAAAAAAATCTGATGATATAAAAATTTTCAGGGGAAGACCCGGTTGTCATTTTTTGATAAAAAAAACCCAAATTTAATTTTTATTTTTAGTAAGTTTTAAAATCATATTTTTTTTTCAAAATCGGGTGTTAAAAGATTTTTTTTAGTCCCAATTCGATAATCAAAACAAAATATCGCACAATTAAAAACCATAGGAGAAAATTTTTAGTTATAAGCCCAGAAAACTCTGTTAATGCCCCGACATTAAAGATTCTTTTCTAAATTACAGAGAATGAATTTAAAGAGCATAGGAACCTTGGGAATAATTGTTATTGTTTCCCTTAAAAATTTCCCATTTCTCTCTCGAAAGTGTCGGGGTTTTTGGGTTTAATAAAGATTCATCTAACAAAATTTTTATACAACTTTGCATTAAACTAAGACCATAGTAAATTTAAGAACTGTTATCACGTTCACGGGAAAACATCAATTAAGGGCATTTTATCTGTTTCCTGTTTGTTTGTTTTTTTTCTCTCTCTTCACCGAATTTTATCATAAAAAAAATATTACTAAAAAAAAATGAATAACAATTTTTTTATTAAAAAAAAATAATAAAATAATAAGACAATAATAATGATAAAACATTTACACTTAGAAATGTATCATTTGTTTTTCAGATGTAATTTGGATCACAAAAAAAAACACTAACTTTTTAATAAACTTAAACTTTAAACAAAACTTCATTAAGATGGGATAATAGGAAAAATTTTTAATTAATTTGTAGAGATTATAAATCATAAAATAATTTGGAAATAAAAGGCAGAATATTCTAAATTAATTAATGATGCTAATCTATTATCACCTGGGTGTTATGCTTCAAATATATAGGAACGTATTGTATTGTTTTCCGCATGGGAAGTGCCAAAAGCCCTTAGATAAATTATTTCGTTTGGGGTGATCATGGATTGTCTTTATTCCACTATTGCCTTATGTATCAATCATTTCTATTTGGTTCGAAGACACTAAAAGAGGAAGGAATTAGACGATAACTGGAGGGGCGGGGCATAAGCCACGACCAAATGAATGCCACGGATCGCCTAATAAAGATTTCCAACGTTAGCACTTTGGTCGCGCTATGAATATGGGTAATTGTCTTGTTTACATGATGGTAACCCAAATTTGTGGCAAATGTTCAAAAATATTGTAACAATTGGTCAGGAGAAATTTTGTGTTAGGAGCCATTTTATATATGTGATTCTAATTGCATATCTTTTACATATTCTATAGATCTATGCAAAATTTAGATGAAGTTTGGGAAAATATTTCAATTTTAATGGTTGTTTTGTTTATATGTTTATATTTCGTATTAATTTAAATATCAGAATTTTTCATATTCTAAAATATTATAATTTTGTATAGAAAAAATAGTAGGAAAACAAAGGCCGGGGCCATAAGTGAAAGGCCCGGGCGAAGCCAGAACTTCGCAAATCTCAAGCAGAAGGAAAACAAATGGAATTTTATATGTGGAGTGTATGCGTGTAGGTGTGTATGTGTGTGTGTGTACACACATATAGACACAACACATACATATACATATATAATTTTAATTATATATAATATATATATATATATATATATATATTTTAATATTTTATATATATATATATAAAAACACTGATTATTCTCATTGTGGTACTTATGTTTTTTTTTTTTTATTTTTCCTTTAGTTATATTATACGTATGTGACACGTGTATGTAAATCCCAGCTTAAGTATTTGGAACATTGATGTTAACTGGCAACTCTCGCGCCTTCAGCGCTGATTCGTCACGCACGCAAGTCACGGGAAAAACGAGTTCTTTGCTGTGCTCCCTCTTTTGGATCTGTTTATGACCAACAAATCAACTAATCTTGGAGACTGCCCAGCCCCTGACTGAGGGAGGGAGCTTTCTGATACACGTACACACACATTTGCACTGCTACACTGAATTCGGTGACTCAGGCATCACATTCCGTCCCATAATATAATGTCATAAACACATCATCCGTCTACCAGGAGCAAGAAGCACAATGTCTAGGCGAAACCAACGATCGGTTCGGCCATGATCGTCTCCCCAAAAAAGCGATACCCAAGGTAGGGTTGCCAAAGATACCCGCCACGATGGACATCACAAACCTTTTACGCTGGGGGAGGAACGACGTGTAGAAGACGAAGAACGCAAACCTCGGGACGTGCAACGTCGTCGTCAGCATCCTGGTCTTCCACATTTTCAGAAGATGGAGTTCTGCAGGCGCAAAAGAATCTTTTATCGAATGAAACATAACTTGCTTCTCTTTTGCAGGATCTTCTACGTTACTGACGAAGAAAGTGACGTCATTTAATCGTTTCTCACTCTGAATGACCCTTGCCATCGTACTTTAAAATTTCTCGCTGATTTCCCCTGTCTCTGTTCTGGTTTTATTTTTCCCGATCATCACGAAGTTTTCCTACGATCGGCTAAAAAAAGACGTCTCTAGTGGGTGCGTCGGTCTCGGTAACAAATACCCCAGTCCTATGACTTATGAGATCCTTCTCTGGCTAATTTAGATAATCATCATTAAGTGTGGATGTCATTGGTAGTTTTTATAATTACCAAAGGATATCTTTCATTCTTTCTCCTGTTGTTTTTTCTTGTGTGATATTATTTCTGTTTCTGAACATAAAGAGTATGACTAATGTATGGATGTCGTGTCAGGAGTGGATGGGATGTCATTGGAAAAGTAGAGAGGGTGGAAAAATTGGCGATTCCTCAAACATATTCGGCACTAGGGACTTAACCTGATAATCCCGAGATCTGCCGATTCCCATGATTGTACCAACTTTATCCCAGCGAAGTGACACGGGGTTCTGGATGCGAACCTGGCCACTGATTTTCAAGTTGGGTAAGGGCAAGCATGCTAATGATAGCGATCCTCAACATCTTGAGCTCGTTTAGCAGCACGATATTTCTGCAACTGCTTGTCATTTCTTCTTGGACTCTGGGTGGACTGACACAGAAGAACGAAGGGGGTGACCATATATCTGCGCTGGAGAGCGTCTGGTGTAATTCGGCGATAACTTGGAACAAGTTCCCAGCAACTATGAAGAAATCGGTCGACACAGATTCGAAAGGTCTGGTTGGAGTGTTGTCATTTAATAATGGTTCTTGTTGTTGGCTTGGTTGGACCACCTGGCATCGTTCACACACTTGGATGGTGGTGATGATATCACCATTAATGCCAGGCCAGAACACAGTTTTTCTCGCACGTCTCTTAGCAGCTTCTACTCCTCGATGGCTATCATGGAGGCGAGCCAATACTGTATGGCAGAGCACGGCAGGTACTATGACACGAGCTACAGAGAAGAATAAATCCCCATCACATTAAACTTCTCTAAACTTGCAATAAGGGAGTAGTATGCTGTGGAGGAAATACCGGTTCGGTGGGGGAAACCATTTCTCACACACTCTAGCAGTTTGATATATGATGGATCATTACAAGTAGCTGCTTGAAAATGTTCCATGATCTTATCACCTACTTCTTTGACGTATCGGTGAGGGAATGTACAGTGTTGCCTGTTACATGTCTTATGGAGATACTCATCTCATAGTTCATTATGTCATCTTCCTTTGCTTTGGATGGCTAACAGGGTAATGTGACAAAGCATCTGGAATGCAGAGCTTTCCTGCTCGCCATGTTGCTGAGAACTGGTATGGGGATAACTTCTCCTTAAGTCTTTGTAGCTTAGGATTCTCAACTGCATCTAATGTATAGTTGATAAAAATGGGATAAATGGATGGTGGTCAATCACAAGTTCAAAATGTATTCCTGAATTTACATTTTGTCGTAGCCCAGGCTATAGCCAACAGCTCTAGCTTGATTGTGGCATATCAAGTCTCAGTTTCTATTAAAATCTGGAACCACATTGGATGAGATGCATTTGCCCTTTATCCATGGTCTTGCAGCAGAATATACCCTAAAACATGAAGTCGTGAGCATCTGTTTGCAAGATGGTGGGATTGAGGGGTTGAATGATAGTATAGGAAGACATAACACGTTAACTTATTATCCCATTCTCCCACAGATTAAGCAAACTGAGCGAGTGACTCAATCAGATGCCTCTTATGGAACCTGCAATGCACATTCTTTTGTAAATACTTAATGACCCTTTTTTGTATATTTCCAGCAGCGAACCCTTCCTAATACTTGTTACACCTAAGCTATGCTTGCAATTACGCCCCGACCTTGAGAGGAATTAGTAAAACCATAAGAAAAACGGAAAGTCCATCAAGGGGTTCCCAAGCAATTCATGGCAGTACTGGATGCTTGGGAAATTTCCCACCTGTTTCCATCAGGGACCACCACTGTGAGGAACCACCGTAGACAACTCCGTCGTTGGCATTTCAAAATTTTTTTTTCTATTTTTAAATAATATGTCTATACTTTTGTTTCTTTTTATCCTTTGTTATTAATGTCATAAGTTATTTGATGGAAAGATATTTTGATTTTATTATATTAAAAAGACTCCAGAACTCCAAGCACTTAACTGCTTGTTCCCGCCTCTAAGACGTTGGGGGGTATGGGAGATAAATGAGAGTCCTGGGCAAAAGCTACTCTCCGTCTCTCACAATCCACGGGGATTTAACTAAGCAAGGGATATTCCCAGCAGTAAGCCAGAGATCCTTTGCGGAAGACTACTTGCCTTTTTTAGAGATCTGCTGCAGGCATATACAGACAGGGGCCCTAGTCAAGCCTTATTCTTTGTGTTTATCATTATTGTGTTTTACGGTGACGGACGGAGGATTCAAGCAGTTATCTTTTGAAAGATAAATAATGTGGGACACCAAGAGTAAATGCAGGCTTTTTTGTCATTTATATATGTCCAAGTCTTCCTTAAATATTAACTTTGTGTGTTTGTCTTTTTTTCATCTTTCTGTGATGTTCTTTTTAGAATGTGCCCAAAACTCCTTTTGATGTTCCACACGGAAGTGTTGTTTTAACCTATGCGGTAACAGACTGTGAAACCCCGTTATTTAAGGCAATATCAGGTAACCAAAAGAATTCAACATGTGTATGTGTTATAATGAGTGCTACCTAACAATCAAAGATACGCTGATGCATATTTAAATTCCATGAATAATATTTAAACCCACCCACCCTTTCCTTCTGAGAGTGCTTACCGCTCGGCCCGCTCCATCGGCACATCTCGGTACAGTCTTGAGAGCAAAAATGAATGTATAAGTAAATGGTATAAGTGTCATAGTCGACACTATAATCAAGCCTTGCTGGTCACTACACCTTTTTTGTGGTGGCTGTACACTATATGTGTGTATGTGTGTATATATATAAAATATAATATAAATATATATATATATATATTATATATATATATATATATATAAAACATACATATATACATATATTAAAATACATATATATGTATATAACATATATATACATATATTACAACATATACATATATTACATACACATAATACATATATCACATATATAAAATATATTACATTACATATCATACATATATATGCATAGATATATACATATATTTCATATATATACGGCCGCGGGGGCCGGGGTGCTTAGAGCATCGGACTCAAGACTGGCACGACGGCAATCTGAGTTCGAGGGTTTGAGTCACCGGATTGCGGGTTCTTCCCTTGGGCAAGGAACTTCACCTCGACTGCCTACCCAGCCACTGGGTGGCAAAGCCAGCCCAATCAGTGCTGGTCCAGAAAAAAGAGAGGATTTTAAATAAAGATAGAAAAAGAGAAATTACCAACTAAAAAGGTAAACCCGCACTCTTTCCCCGGGGAAAAGAACTAGAAAAGAAATTTA